>NW_007727454.1:65925-74701 GCF_000696425.1 Galeopterus variegatus | reverse complement strand
AAGGGGACGTCTGCTTCATTTGACACTGGTATATCAAGAGCCTACTATGTTATTTCTCTTACTCAACTTGGAAAGCATTTTTATCTTCAGTCTTATTACCTATACTCATGCATGGGGGAGCCAGACATCTACAGTGTATGGGTCTTTGGACAAACTATCCACACCTGAATTATATAGGTGGCTGCCCATTCTCTGGTAGTCCTCAGTGCCTAACAGTGTAAATACAATTGACTTTTGTTAACATAGCAGACCCATGGCCACCTGGACTTACTACCATCTTTGAGGGAACTGTATTCTTTTCAGAAGTCAACAACCATTTTCACAACCTATTCTCTTTATGACCTGGCTCTTAGCAAAAATTCTGAAATTCTTCAGAATGTTGCAGAAACAGAAGGCATGTAAAACTGAGATGGCAGCAGCAAGCCAACTCCAAAGCTACTTCCAGTCAGCCACAGTAGAATACAATTCAGGACTTTTTAATAGTTAATAACCCCTGGAAACCCGCTGTGTACACAGCACTATACTATAGAGTATAGGGATTTACAAAGGAAGACAGCAGTGTTTAGCCCCGAGAAACATATACTTCATCCTAATATCCTAATATTGAAGGGATCTAACTAACTACAGCTGCACCTGAACTTTAGCTAAATTATTTCAAGTACTGCAGGAGTAGGGCAGAGGAGGGAACAACGTCCTAAAATAATTCTTCTATCCATTTATTCATATCAGTCTCTCGAGTTTTGCCTCTTTTGTGCATTTGGATCTTACATTATTGAAAGAAAATCAATATGCCTCCTTTTTAAAAAGAAAAACCCCTTGTTGGAAAAGGAATTGACAATTTTCTTTTTCCTATGTACCTTAGGATAAGTGACTCCTCTAGAGCGGCTTCATAGGTAATTGAGTTTCATATGAAATTTGCCAAATAACAAATGTCTGATGTGCTCGGCAAAATATTCCATATAGCCCAAATCCCTACCTGCCTGCCTGAGGCTTCTAAGCAAAATGCCACACGGAGAATTGGCATATTGAGGAAAAGGTGAGTTTTGTCCTCTGCTAAACTTGTCAGCATTGCCCACAGCAAGGGTGGAAGGGAGCCCTTTCAAGTATTATATAAGAGGTAAACAAATTTTTCAACATCCTTATAGCTCACATAGTACAACCCTCTTGATTTTTAGGTAAGGAAAGGAAGGCTCTCAAGTTCAATAACTGGACTCAGGTAAGAGAGACAGAGAAAGAGAGAGAGGGGGACAGAGAGAGAGGAGCAGGCTAAATGGAACCTTGAGTCCAGGGCTACCAACACCAGATCACAAAGCAACCCTATCTAGGGGTACAAAACATATTTTGATTAGCCCATCCATAAGCCAGATTCTGGAGACATATCGAACATAGGAGGGAGTCTCAAAGGCTATTGGCTCTTTATCAAAATCTATTTGTAGCTCAGATTCTGAACGTAGATTCTAATTTCTATTATCCCATCCCTCTATACCTAAACTCTTCTCCTGCTTTACCAATCCTTCAGTGCCTGGGTTTTCTCCTGTCACTTATGAAAAGAACAAGCTTTGCAACAGAAATGTATAGTGGGAAAGCAGAGGAGACACACAACCTATACCAGCTATAAAGTAAACATCTCCATACACCTGAATAAAGAAGGGGGAAAGGAGGTATATGTCTGGCAGGGTCCTCCTTTTCTCTCTGATACTTGATTTTTATTTCCCACCTCATTCCAAAAAAAAAAAAAAAAAAAAAAGACAGCTCACAAAGATGCACCCCAAATTTGGGGGGGAAATAAATATGGTTTGGTTTGGGTTATAGCTTGCTCTCTGTTCCTTTTCGTAATTCCCATAAGCAAGCTAGGGCCATCAGGTAATTAATTCTCTTTGCCAAAGCTAAAGGGACAATCTTAAGCAAACACACTTTCTAGTTCTTCTAGGGATTGACTCAACTAGAGATAATGTATAAACCCAGTGTTTGGAGAGGCTGTAAGGGGCTCCAATAACATTCTACAGACAACCTTAGTGAATAAGTAGAATCCGCAGGGAAAGTCCAGCAATTGACCTGAGTTAGGCATCACCTTCTATTCCTGGCTTCAGGCCCATCACCTGCATAGTTCAATAAAAGTCTGTGAAGGTACTGCTTATTAGACAAGCTCATGATGGGGACATTTACTAGAATTAGAGAAGCTACAGCTATAATCTAAAAATGATATAATACACACACACAAGGGTACTACAAAAAAGTCATGGAAATTTTTAAATGATGCAGAAAACACAAGGTATATACTTAGTCAGAAAACCATTCTAGAACTTAACTGCTGAAAATACCAGAGTATGTTACTTCCAAGTTTAACAAACTTTTTGAAGTACCCTCATGTGTGTGCATATTTAACCTTAAGCCTGAGACTAAAATAAGGCGCCAAAGACAATGGAAATGCATTGCAATCAACTACCCCGAGCTCCAATGAGAACTACAAATTGTTCATTGATCTTTGCCTTCTCTGTTTATGTATTTCTTTCTTTCTTTTGAAATAACTAAAAGAGGTATTAAGTCTTTGCTTCCAATTGTAAAATCCTCAGTGTTTTATCAATAAAAAAAGTCACTGAGTACCGACTCCACATAGGACATGGATGTAGCTCCTATGGATGCCAGTGGAATGAGACACTGTGCCTGTTCTGCAAATTTCTTGTGAGTAACACAAGCTGGTATTTTCAATAGTTAAATTTTAGAGAGGTTTTCTGACTAAGTACATACCTTGTGTTTTTTTGCATCCTTTTAAAACCAACTGCTCAAAACAAAAGAACAAAAAAGAAAGCTACAAAAATGTATATACCAAACATAGCTGTAAAAACACCCCTTTTGTATCCTGTGATTTGATCAATTTAGACAAGTGCCTTTGGTTAGATTTGGGTAACTAAGAATATGCATGGAGAAGTAAATCCTGACCCAATTCTATCATTAACTAACTGCTTAAAGCTTTTGCTCTCTTTTTCTTTTCTTTTCTCTTCTGCTCCTCTCCCCCCTACATAAACCAGCCAAAGTATTCAATCTCCAAATTACCCCAGTTGAAGAGACTGTTGCTCCAGATATTAATGTCTATAAAGATATTATCGCTCAGCAAAATCCTCCCTATGTCTCACAAGTAAGGAGGGATCTGCCCCTTCCTTTTGTATCTTCTCCCACTAAATTGCCTGTGTCTCAAGCCTGTGTCTCTATGGCTTATTTATCCTACTCTCCTTGACACCCAGAACAATGCATGATACATAACAGCTACTAGGAAGTCAATGAATATTAGCTCAGTGAACGGCCCCTCCACCTTTAACTAATACTTCTACGTGCTAAATGCTAAATTTGTACTGATTGGCTGATATAAACTTTTAATTCACCAATCATTCAAGGAAAACAGTTACTATCAAGTCTGCACCACTACTGTTTAGGCTGTCTTCACACTAGCAAAATGCAGGCAATGTAACAAGCAGAAGCAAGCATTAACAAGACAGTGCACTTGTAATACCAAAGCATTCCTCAGCCAGCTGTCGTTCACTCCACCTTTTATTCCCTGTAATAATCATTTACTTAAAATTTGCCAACCATAATGAGTTAAATAGTGGTATGCCATAAACAATCTGATGACTACTCCAATTACAATGATAAGAAGGGTCACGCAAAGAACTTGGGAGGGGCAGCATAGTAGAGGGGATTCAGCTGGTACTGAACTCAGGTGCCTAATTATCTTGGCTGTTTGGCTATTCGAACAGTGCAAAAAAACCTATGGTGCTTGTCCACCCTAGCAGAGAAACATCTTTTCTACTAAAATTTTCAGCTGTATAATTTTGAGCTACAGTGCTCTAAAAAGAGATTTTATACCCTCAGTAAAGATTCCCTGGGCACCTGCTACATCTCTGTACTAAAAACCAAGTGAATAAGACCTCAGACACTCACAGTCTAGTCCAAAGGTCAACAAACTTTTTCTGTAAAGGGCCAGAAAGTAAATTTGTAAGTTGTGCAGACCATATAGTCTCTGTAGAAATCACTCAACTTTGCATGTAGTACAAAAGCAGTCTTAGAAAATAAACTATTGAATATGGCTATGTTCCAATAAAGCTTTATTTACAAAAATGAGCAACTGGCTGGACTTGGCCCACAAACTTGCCAATGCTTGGTCTAGTTCATGAGTCAGGTACATTTAAAATAACTGCAACACAGTGAGATGTATGTCAATGAAAGCTTCCCCTTATATTTGTATAACATTTCACAATTTATGAAGCTATTTCATGTACATTGACTCAAAACTTAATCCTTATACCAACTCTTTGAAATAGGCAGTGTAGTGGATTGAATTGTGTCCCCCAAAACTCACTGAAGCTTGAATTGTGTCTCCCAAGTTTTATGTGTTAGAAACATGACCCTTATTATGACTGTTAAGAGGGTTGGAAATCCTATTGTGGTAATTGAAAGGTGGAGCCTTGAAGAAGTGATTGTATTGCAGGACTGTGCAGTAATGAATGGATTAAAAATGGTTGTTAGGGCATGGTTCTGAGGGCTTTAAAAAGAAGAGAGAGGAAAGTCTGTCTTTCTCTCTCTCTGCTTCCACCATCTTGCAATGTGAGACCCCTGAGTCACTGTCACCACCACCAGATGGACTTTGGACTTCCTAGCCTCAGAAACTGTAAGCAATAAATTTCATTTTCTTTTATAAATCACCCAGTTTTGAGTATTTTGTTATAAGCAACAGAAACAGATTAATACAAACTGAGGCTCAAATAAATTAGTTTTCTTAAGTCATCACACAGCTAGGAATGGAGCTAGGATCTGAGCTTCTGCCTAATAGACAGAGATCACTGTGTGTTCACCAAAGCTCCTATGCAGTTGAGTGCGGCCATGTGATTGGATTCTGGCCAGTGGAATGTGGGCCTTACCCATTAAAACTATCTCACAGAAATTAGGAAAGGGCCACAAAAAATGATTACAATATGTAAGGTTGAATACACTAATTATCCTGATTTGAGTCACATATTGCACACAGGTATTGATATTTAATGCTGTACCCCACAGATATGAACAATCAATGATGTATCAATTTAAAAAAAAACAAAAAGGGCCAGCCTGGTGGCGCACTGCTATAGTGCGCCACTTGGGAGCGCGGCAGCGCTCCCGCCGAGGGTTCGGATCCCACATACAGACCAGTTCCCGCTCACTGGCTGAGCGAGGTGTGGGCGCAACACCGAGGGTTGTGATCCCGTTGCTGGTCCCGGTCCGGTACGGGCGCGACATTAATGGGTTGTGATCCGTTGCTGGACACGAAAAAAAAAACCAAAAAACTTCCTCATAAAAATCTCCTACACATAATCCTCTACTTTGTTTTCCCCTTCCAGTTGGCTGGAAAGGAGACACTCCTAGGGTAAACTTGTGAATTACATGATGACAACAGCAGAGCCACAGGATAGAAGGAGCCTGGGCCCCTGAATTGCTACTTGAAAGAGAGACACCCAAACAGGAACACTTGCATTAGACTGTGAAAGCAGCAAGAAAGTTGTTAAGCCACTGAGATATGGAGCTTTACCTGTTACAGCAGCTAGCATTACCTTAGCTAATAACAGCCTGTGTCCAGGTCCAATGTTGTTTGCATGCAACTGCAACAGAGATGCAAAGGATGGGTTTACCAGACTGATGAGGCAAAAAGAGATCATATTCCAGAAAGGAATATGTCAAGCAAAGCAAGAGGTAACTTTGAAAAAGAAGAAATTGCTCTAAATTGTTAGATAGTAAACTAGCAAGGCAGTGGAAGGAGAGACAAGCACTGGGGAAGGACTTCTGCACAACACTGAGAAAAAAGGACTTAAAGAGAACAACAGACAGCAATCAGATCTGCCACTAGCACACCTAACCTAAGGAAGAAGAGGCTAGAGGCGGAGAGGTCACCTCTAGGGTCTCAGGATAGCACTGGCTTAATAAGAACACAGCTGTAAACCATCAGAAGATTGTTCTTTATATAACCTGATTTTTTAAAAGATTTGATTTTTTCTGCTTATAATATATGCTAATTACAAATGTATAAAAAAGTATGAAGAAGAAAATAAGTCACCAATAATCCCATAGTCAAAGATAATCAGTAATAATATTTTGAAGTGTAACTGAGCTTATTTTGCCTTTCTCTTAAGCACATACATTTAGGCATTAAGAAAAATGGGAATATAATATTATCCACTGAATATAACCATGGGTACCTTTTTACATCAATCAATGTAGATCTCCACATCACTGTCAGTAGCTGCACTGTCCCCATGGTGTAGATGTGGTATTTTTTTAAAAATCAATTATCTACAAGTATACATTTAGGTTGTTCCCCTTTTCTTGCTGTTATAAAAAATTATTGCAACAAACTTTCTCATGTACATTTGTGAAAATTTGCAAGTACTTTTATAGCACTAATTTCTGGAAGTGAACCACTGAGCCAAAGAGTCTGTCTACTGTCAAACCCCCTCCAGTAAAATTATACTAATTCACATTCCCACTAGCAGTAAAGTGCCCATTTTCCCACACCTTTGTTGAGACTGTGTGTCATCATTTTTTTTTTAATCCTTTGCCCATCTGGCAAGGCAAAGAAAAACTATCTCATTCTTCCAATTTTTGAAAATACAGTTAAACAATATTTTAGTTTTCTTCCTTGTATTTTGGGGCTAAGGCGGGTGGCTGGCTGGTACAGGAATCAAACCCTGGACCTTGGTGTTACCAGCACTGCACTCTAACCAACTGAGCTAGCTGGCTAGCCATTCCTTGTATTTAAAAACATTGTCTCTAATTGGCTACGGAAAATCCTAAGCACATAATATTAATTATCTTTAGTAAGGTGACAGTGTGCTTACTTTACACAATTGGGCTAACTGACTAGAAGTAGAGCGACTTTTGGACTTGAAAGATATAGCAGGAAAGTAGTCAGCACAAATGACCAGATATGAATTCTCCTCAAAGTACTATGGGTAAGCTGGGATTATCAGAACTGAGTGGGTATTCTGTTTCTGCATTTAGGTACTCTAAATAGTAAGTTGTGTGCTAATTAAAATCAGCTAAGGATTTGACTTATTGCTTCCTTGGGGTTTTCTGCCACACCTTTATCATATGTTTGACTTAGTTTTGGTTTGGGGTATATAACAGCTGGGTAAAAGGGTAAATACACAAAGAAGCTTAGAGGAAAAATACAAGTAGAAAACTAATGTAGATTGTTAAAACAGAGAGAAAAGAAGGGATAAGACCCAGATGAGGCACGTGTGTCAGAGATACTAAGATAAGCAGTTCATGTACTATCAGGGGAAGGATGGAACATTTACTGAAGACCTGTGTACAAAGCACCAAGCAATTCTTGTTACATATATCACCTCATTTTATCTTCACAATTCTTCAATATGCACAGAATCAGTATGTTTAAAATGAGGAAAATGTATGCCAGAGAAATTGACTTTGGTGATTAGCTGAAAAGCTAAGCTGTTAATAGAATTTGGGCTTATCTTTTGCAGTTATTTTATTATAAATCACATATTCTCCCCCACTGCACCAAAGTTCTGGAAAAATCCTGGATTAGAAATTCCTGTGCTCTCCCTGCCACCAATGTCCCTCTTCTCATTTAGAAGTACAAAGAAATAGTAAAGTAAAAAAGGGAACAGCTTGCATGTGAAAATGGGGGAAGGTCCCAGAAACGTGAATAAAGAAACAAGAAAATAAATTATCTATTGAGTAAATGAGATATCAAATTAAATAAGTACAGGATAAAGAAATAGCACAATAAAATAATGGCATGGAAAAAACATATTCAAATGAAAAGATTTAAAAAGTAGGAAATGGAAAGGAATAGCTAGAAGCCACATGATTATAAAACTAGTTGGCTCAACTGAGAAATGATATGTTCAGCTCCTCAATCTTGAACGGTTCCTCAAGGTTCCCTTTTTCCATTCTGTTAATATTCTTTATCATATGCCAACTTTGCCACCATTCTTTTTAAATGCAGTAACCAAAACTGAACTCTCTCTTCAAATACAAGTCACCACCCCAGTAAACAGAGAGAGAATGTGAGTCAGGACCCGCTAACACTATCAGAGTGAACATTCAACAACTTCAGAACTTCCATCAGTCTGTTGTGCTCCATGAGCCTGAGAACCTCAGGGCTTCTACCAGGCTTGCCAATATTTTCTCTGCCTTGTTTTTGTGCTTGATGTCACTTCTCTGAGCTTAGAACAAGAAAAATCAATGAAAACACCATAGAAAGATCCCCTGATCCAATACAAAGGATAGACAACTGGCTGATTGAGATCAAAGCCAGAGCAGTAGCAACCATTGATTCTTATCTTCATGGACTTGCGGGTGGTTTTACAAACCAAATATATTCTAAATTTCATTTCTATGGAAAAAATAAGGTGGATTGAGAAAACTGGCGAAAAGAGGTCTAAAGACTTTGTGGAGGAGAGATCACAACAAGCAGAAGAGAGTAAGGGCCCGGACTGGGAAACTCAAAAACGTGAGCATACAGAGAAGAAAGGGGTAGCTTCGTTCTCTATTCATTTTATCCTCCCTTTGTCCTGACAAGACATGTCATTTATGAATATCTTGCTTTCATTCACCACTCCTTCAGGAAAAAAGGCCTAAGTCTGAGATAGAAAACATTAAGTAACAGTGAGAGACCATGAAATAAGTTAAGAATGAACACACACCATGATCAAACAAGGAGAGGCATGCATGGCCAAGCACATTTTTTTTTTTTTTCGTGTCCGGCAATGGATCGCAACCCTCA
>NW_007727454.1:43920-65683 GCF_000696425.1 Galeopterus variegatus | reverse complement strand
AGTGTCGCGCCCGTACCGGACCGGGACCGGCAACGGGATCGCAACCCACGGTGCTGCGCCCACACCTCGCTCAGCTAGTGAGTGGGAACCAGTCTGTATGTGGGATCCGAACCCTCGGCGGGAGCGCCACCGCGCTCCCAAGCGGCGCACTGTAGCAGTGCGCCACCGGGCCGGCCCGGCCAAGCACATTTTTAAAATAAAATAAAGTAGAATAAAATAAGTGGTAAATAAAAAACTTGAGACACAATTCCTGCCCCCTACCCGCTTTTGTATATTTGTATTTATTTTGCTTCCCATGCCTGCCTTCTCTCAATTTCCTAGTTGATTTTCTGGCCTTTTCATTTTTCAAACTATCAATGAGAAGCTGAGGAAAGAAACGAGTAAATAAAAAGAACATGAAAATGAGAAAATAAGGCAGATATAAAATGGTTGAAATTAACCTTAAAACCTCAAAATCAGGAGAATGCTCACTGTTTGAGAGGCCATTAGTTCCTAAGTGCAGCTGAGGTCCTGTCTCACGTTCACACTGGGCTCAACAAGTGGAAATAGGAATTTCGGGATGGAATGGCCCGCGCAATTTATGATTTTTGTTCTCTTTTGTTGGTCACATAAAAATTTAATTCCCTTTTGAGACGTGAACTAATGAGTGACTCTTTTCTGTCTGCGTAGACACATACACACACACATGTACACACACCCCTGGAAGGATGCAAATCCACATGCCAAAATATCAACCACGGGTCTATCAGAGCAGTGGGAAAGGTAAGGAGGTTTCACTTAGTATTTAATATAAATCAATATTGCTTGATTTTTGAAAGCAGTCCTTGGGTATAACTTTGAACATTCAAACTAAAACAAAAGAAAGAATAAAGAAATGGACAAATGATGATAGATGAACTTAGACCTGAGAAAAAAATGTGCAGAGAGAAATTATTAAAAAGTAACAAAACTGTCCTTTAGAGCTCCTTTTATTTTGTCCCTTCTTTCTCTTCTCCAACATTTGAGGGGTTTGCCCTCAAAAGGGGTTGCCTCAGAGCCCTGTTGTGCATTCTCTCAAGTTTCATTTTTGTACATCCTCCCAGAAAAAAAGGACGACACTCACATAGATCTTAACAAAAAGCAAGAAGTGACAGGTCACCAGATGAGATGAAAACCCTACGATCCACACATCTACAACCATGACTGACTCTTTAAACAGGTCAAGAGAAACAATCATTCGCCTTTCCTCAGAGAGACAGCTGCAGTAACTCTAGCTCACTCATGGTAGCTTCTCTTTCGTTGACAAGTAATTAGAGACAGTACCGGATCATTTGTCAAAAGCTCACGCTCATGGCCCTGATGTGCCTGAACCAATTTCTCAGGTAGACTGCATGACCCTTTACCTCTGACTGACTAATCTATCCTTCACAGCACTTGCAGACTTTTTTCAGTACCGGATCATTTGTCAAAAGCTCACGCTCATGGCCCTGATGTGCCTGAACCAATTTCTCAAGTAGACTGCATGACCCTTTACCTCTGACTGACTAATCTATCCTTCACAGCACTTGCAGACTTTTTTCCTCAAAAGCTCACGCTCATGGCCCTGATGTGCCTGAACCAATTTCTCAAGTAGACTGCATGACCCTTTACCTCTGACTGACTAATCTATCCTTCACAGCACTTGCAGACTTTTTTCCCCCCAAAATACCATTTTTATATCACCAAGCTACACTCCAAAGCACCTTCTCCTTCCTTGGATCCAGCTCAGACTCCTCGGTGGGTTAGTAGAAACCTTGCATGATATGGTCCCACCCTAACCATTCTTACCCCGCTGCTTCCCTATGCCAGACCCTGTGTAATCTACCATGCTGCTCTCCTTTCTATCTCCCACTCAACAATGCTCGTTTGCAGGCCCATTTATTGAAGGGAATGTCAGGCCAACCTGTTGCTGGGGAAAGGCACATGCAGAAAGGAGAAGTTAACCTGAGATGTCTTTACAGAGACAGTAGAGAACCTTTTACAAAGAAGGAAACTGACTGCTTTCTGCCAATGCATCTTGCCACCTTCGACAAAGTAATAATATCACTAAGAGAGGGGGAATGACTGCAAGTCCAGGCTCCAGAGTCAGCTACCAGGATTCAAATATCAGCTCTACCAATTACAGTATGGCCCAGGGCAAGTTCTCTCTCTCTGCAACTCAAGTTCTCATCTCTAAAATGGAGATATCAACTGTACATGCTTTATAGAATTATTATGAAGACTGCTAGTTGTCAAAATATTAGGTACTCATTTTTTTCTAATGAATGTGATTCCATCATTTGTCCATAAATCTCTAGAATCTGTCATTTTCCTCAGAAACCACCTTCTGAAAGTAGTATCCTCAATTAAAAATAATGTAGGTGGTCATTTTGCTCTGGTGAGCATTTATATAGTCTCAGTAATGTAAATCTATGTAGTCACAGAAATGAAGACTTTGTCTATTGATATTAAACTTTTAAAATCAACCCATGATCAAAACATAGGAGTAATTATGAGTATAGAAAAAGAATGGAAAGTTATTATACTGAGAGACAGTAGTTATATAATTATTATACTGAGCACAAGAGGGAAGGAATTGGTAGAGGGAGTGCTATGGTCACAGGGCAGAGTCCTTCTAGTTGGCAGAGCAGGAAACGAAAGTGTAAGTGAATCGCTGAAGTTGCAAAGGTAACCAGGAGAACAGCTGAGGGGACCTGCGAGTAGTGTAAGTGAGCTAATTCCCCATCTACCACAGAAGGAAATCAATAGGTAATATCAAAATTTGAGAAATCAATAAGTAGCAGTGTAAGTACATTACTTAGAAATCTGAAAATAATATGAAAACCCTACAAAAAGGCTAGAAAAAGAGTTAAAAGTAGTTTATTCATGAAACAGGTGAAAAGGACTAAGAGGGAACCATTCTTTTTGCTACTAGTTCTGCTGTACTACTGCATTAAATTTTTCAATTTTTTTTAAGGAAATGTAATTGAAAAATGTCTATTCACAATACCAACTAAAATTATAATAAGAAAACTAAAAAGAAATGTGGACAACCTACTTGAAGACATCCCTAAATCTTTATTGACATAAGAGAAGGACATAAGAGAAGACCCAAAATCTGATGAACCCTACTACATTCCTGAAGGGGAAGACTCAGTGTCTTAAAGCTGGAAGTTCTCTTTAGTTAATCCACAAATGCAATGCAATTCCAATCACATATCCCAACTGAGTCACTTTTGTTTTTGTTGGTTTGTTCATTTGTTTCTTTATTGAAACATAATCAATTATATGTATATGTACAATCAATTATGATTATGGGTACAGCGTTGAATATCAATACCTGTGTGCAGTATGTGATTCTCAAATCAGGATAATTACTGTATTTACCAACTGAGTTACTTTTGGAATGAGACAGGCTGTTCTAAAATTCATCTGGAATAGAAAAATACATGGAAAGAGCTGAACCTTTTTTGAATAAGAACAATGGTAGAGAACTTGTCCTCACAGACAGTTCAAAAATAGACTTATAGATCTGTGGAACATAATAAAGTACAGGGCATCGATTGTGAACATCATTGTCTTCATTAAATGGGGAACTAGCCATACCAACAAAGTTAAACATCAAGAAATGCCCGCTGACCTTCCCACGCGTGGGCTGACTGTGCAGTAATATGACAACATTTAAACCAAATGCCTGCAACCTAAAAAATGTTAAGGAGGGGTTCTCTGAGCTTCTTGGGGAAATCATCTTTTGTTTGCTATAGACAAAGAACAAATATTCATAATTAGGCATGATTCTGTCTAGTGGACAAAAGGCTGCAAACTTAGTAAGAGCAGAAATGTTAAATTTCTTATCAAGCAATTACTTTCTTGTAGCTAATTCATCCCAATACAAGGCAGTGACTGGATAACAAGTGTATGCAGAGAAAGTAGTGTAAATTCTAGGGCAGCTTAGGTTACGGAAAAAGGACACCAGTGGTGGACCTAACCTGAGAGCCCAGGGTTTTCTCATGAAAGATCATCCAAGTTAAGAAGCCTGAATCAAGGCCACTGCTTTTTCACCTATTTACTGCAACAGCCATCTGGTCTCCCTTCCAGCCCTCGACCCTTCTCACCATCGGTATCCAAACTCTCGCCAGAGAGGTCTTTATAAAACTCAATCTGATTAATCTCTCTCCAGCTTAAAGCCTTCTGTTGCCGTTTTTATTTTTATTTTTTAATAACATCCAAATTCCTTAGCCTGGATTATCAGTTCTTTATTATAACACCCAGCTACTTCTTTCAACTTCAATCTTTGCTTATCCACCTACTATAATCTTCCTCATCTTTTAAGGTTCAAGTTCAAATGTCAACTCCAGAAATCCTTTGCTGACTTCTCCACACTTAAGGTACCAGTGGAATGTTCCTCTATTACAGTATTACTGTAATTACAGTAAAACATGCATGTTTGTGCACTAGACCAGGAGTTACTAGAAGAGAGGTAAATATTTTTATTCATCTTCATATCCCCAACTAGCACCTTCTAGATAAACCACTCAATATATCACTATTGATGGTGCCAATTGTCAGCAGTTAAGAATTCCACAGGAAGATCTCAATTTTTCCCTTCCTTAAAAACAGACTTTTACAAAGAACTCAAATGACATAACATGAGTGAAATCATAAGTATCTCGATGTTTAGCATCTCCTGAAAGCTAAAGTCTGTACTATTGAAAAGGGTAGGTCCAGCTATCATGATTTGGGAATTGGAGGGCTCGATTCTAGCCACAGATCTGCTCTATGTCTTTAGAAAAATTGTGCAGTCTCTCCATGCCTATTTTTTTCTCCTTATAAAAGAATGAGATTGGTATGGTTTCTTGCTGCTCTAGAAATCTAGGACTGACCACTACCTTGACATCTGCCCTCCCAAAAGGCATTCACACACGGCGTGCATACTGCTGGCATGTAGACTATACCAAGTCACGGGGAAAATTAGTAGCAGATGGTACCAAAGTTCTAGGTCAAGGTACTGCCCAACAAACACAACTTTTCAATTAAAGCACATGAAATGCGCATCATCCTTATTTCTATGACTATACCACCTTATATTTTTGTGGTCCTTTTCCATCTTCCAAATGTTTTCAGAAACATTATAACAGTAATTCTTACAACAACTTTGTGAGGTACACAAGGAAGTAGTATAATCTCTTGTTACTAAAAGGGAAGATGAAGTTCATAAAGTTTGCCTTTGCTTACATGCCTCAAGCTTGCTCTAATTTCTGATTTTAGGTTGCAATTCAAGTCCCTACGTCCTCTCAGTGTTTTAAGAATCACTGAGATGATTCTCTGATTCTCTGACTCAAAGGTTTAGTACATTACACTAAATCCTAAGACAAATAATAATAATAACAATAATAATTTCCTGAATATATACAAAATGCCAAATATATGGGCAAACATGAGTTTTACACTTAATATACAATTTTAAGACTAAGGATATACCATCAAAACTCAGATTTCTTCTCTTTGGTCTTCCTGCCTCTGAATGAACATTTTTTAACTTTGTATTCCAATCCATTGAAGCCACTTCCACTAACATTACTGTTTAATAATGCAACTCAGATTTCACAGGAATTCAGAATCTATTAATTTTACACACTCTGAAAATGAGTTGATCTGCATAATTCAAGATGTTCCTCTCAAAATTAATCTGAAATTCAGAAGAAAGATTTCTTGAAAAATAGTCTTGCTACCAACTGAGACAATTTTAATGGACAGTCAGTAAAGGAAATTTTTCACTCAGCAAAATAAATCATTAAAATAAATAATAGAAAATCTATTAAATAAAATATGAAAGATATGCTCAATTAAAAATATCTTAAGTAAGACCATTTGTATGTGAAAACATCTATCTTGAAAAAAGACACCTTACGTTTGTCAACTTTAAAAGATTATATGACTAGAAAAATTAATTCAAATTTCCATAATGTTTAAGAATTAGAGCTTTATTTTAACTTCAATTTAATCTTAAAGATTACATTATGGGGTGAAAGTAATAGAAGTCAGTTTCATCATTACTTCCATGATGTGTAAAGAAAGACAACCCTGAGAGTATGCTATGAAATTCCATTAACTCCTATATTCTGCATAAAAAAGAGTTTCCAAACATATTAAATGACAAAACTCTAAATGGAAATCTTGACAAACTGCATATCGAGCAAAACAAATTCTACCCTACTTCTGTATAAAACCTCCTTCCCAGGCTTAGAAAACTCAAGTATACTCAGGAAATCTCAACAATGACACAATTTATATTTGGAATAAAAAGCAAGTATCAATGCTGGGGCTGTGAACATGGCACATTGAAGTTGAAACCATAAACTAGCAACCATCTCCAGACAGGCTCTCAGACCAAGCATTGATGAGATAAGATAAAGTTACATTTGAGTAGACCTACATGAATAATCTGAAATGACAGATGAATTTCAGTTTCAAGGTAAGTTTAGGAGACATTCCTTGGCATGTCATTTATTCTGTCTGACCAGGCATTTCTTATAATTCAAGAACAATGTTCATATATTTTATATTTCTGGTCTCCTAACTCATACTTTAAAATGTTTCTCTCATGCAACTGGAGCTGACAGGCTCTGAGAACATGATACATGGGTCCTGCCTCCATTTCATCTGTGCTGATACTTATGCCATTCCATTTTATAAAGCTAATTATTTTCACTATCCATGACTACCTTTAACTGATACAAATCGGGAAGCATTCTCTCCAGATCATTATACAAAGTTAAAATATAGCTTTCTTCATCATTATTCAAACTGAATAAGTCTTGACAATGTTTAAATTAAAAGCCACTGCTTATAAGTGTCAGACAAATGAAATTTTTCGGCATGTCTGTGTCCTTGACTTATAACCTAAGAATACAAATGACTTTTTCACTGACCACTTTACTATAATGGTGCACTTTCAATTTGTAAGCATGCAAATTCTACCATTATAAAAGTACACATTTGCAAGATAAAACACTTTTGTCTAACCACAAATACTTCATTACCTTTTCTTTTCATATTGAAATATAATATCTCAAATGTGTTGCCAAGAATTCAAATACATCTTTAACTTAACAAAGCATGAAATAAAATAACAAATGTTTATCATCCTTTACTAGAACTATTACACTTACCTTAAAATTAGTAGTATGAGTCTTACCTTTTTCTGGACTTAAGTTTTTGTACACTTCAAGGTCTGCCATTAAATTTAATATTGTTACACATTATTGGCAAGAGCAGTAAAATTTCTCTCTAAAGGCAAAGCCTTTTCCTGATACACATCTCCAAAAAGGGAGAGAAAAAATGCAAAGAAATCCTTAGCAGTCTCAAGAACTTGACTCATTCTGCCCTTTATGGCATGATGAGATCTTCACAATTCAGGCTTTACAATGTGGAGAAAATAAATCCATGAGATATGATTATAGAACTTTGTCCCAAAGTGAATAGCACAGCCAGATAAGCACACTGGAAGCATCTGCTCAGGGCTGCCGCTATTGTGGGAATGCAGGCGCTGTGGCTACTTTGGGTATGAGACATGCATGCTTAGTGTAGCGCTTAAAGCCCTCCAGGCACCACGCACATTTAATGTCTGGGAAGTGTAGGTCTTTAACCACCAAAGAAACCCTCCTCACCTATAGAGGTCATTGAGAAACCCTGATTACCATGGGAGTGACGCAGGCTGAATACAGAAAACATGCACACACACAGAAACACACAGAAGCACAGACACACACACTCTTGGAAGCAAACATTACTCCATCAGAGGCAGACACCATCCACTGAGAAATAAGCTATGTGCAGTCCTCTGCACACACTCTCCTGTCTGTCAGGTTAAGCACATGTTTATTCAAAGCGTTGAAGCTTTTCCTTGTTTTCTGTCCTTATTCCACACACAAACATAGCAATAATCATAGAAAAGACTGGAATGTTTCCAACTTAGATGAAATGAGGTTACAGTTTCAAAATACTTATACAGTGAAGGCTACTTCCCAGGTTTAAAAAAAAAAAAAAAGTCACATCCATGTGGGCAAGGGAAATAGCATGAATGGGTCTGAAAAAGTCAGATTTTAGTGAATGAACCAGCATGTTATTACAGTACAATTTTCCTTAAAGTATATACAAGCATTATTTGCAAGTTTAGTCAACTTCTTTGAAGAGATAGGTAGACAGACACACAGCCAGACATTTCACAAGCAAGCTACTACGTAGTCCTGCATTTAAGCATCATAACTAGGTCTCTCCACCCTGAGCATTAACTCCCTTACTCCAGAAGTCTCTTTCTAATATTGACCCCTACTGCTATTTTCTTCCTACCAGCTTCAGCTGATCCTGCCCACCCTGTGGGCCCTGGGACTCCCAGCATCTCCTGTTCTGTGCATGACCATGCCGGTCCCTCTTCTCCATTCCCATCAGGGTCACCCAGCCCAGGTTACTAACACCTCTACTCCAAGGACCAGCTTCAGCTGATCCTGCCCACCCTGTGGGCCCTGGGACTCCCAGCATCTCCTGTTCTGCGCATGACCATGCCGGTCCCTCTTCTCCATTCCCATCAGGGTCACCCAGCCCAGGTTACTAACACCTCTACTCCAAGAGGCGAAGCTCTACCCCAATTCCCATTTGCCTGTATCCCAATTTGCATATCTGCTACCCCAGTTTGCAAACCTCACTATTGCCTCTTAAATACTCCTGGGAAATTTGAATTTAAAATGTGTGTGTGGGCACTCATAATTAGACACATATTTAGGATATTCTTCTTGCAAGATTGAATCTGACATACTATACAAAATAGAAGTTAAGAGTTTAGAAGCCCAACTGCCTGGGTTCAAATCCTGAATCTTCCACCAACTAACTGTGTGACTTTGGGCAAGTTACTTAAATTCTCTGCTCCTCAGTTTCCTTATTTGTACAATGGGCATAACAATAGTTTCTACTTCAAAATGTCGTTGCAAGAATTAATTTAATACACAAAGTATTTAGAATCACAATATTATATATTATCATTACTATTATAAGGACACTTCAGAAAGTTCATGGAAAGATTCATATTATCTTTTAATTCCATTTTTTCAAAATGTTTGAAGTACTCTCACATTATTAGCCTTGAAATTCATCATATCAACCCAGAAACACAGTGAATTTCATTGCTTAATCTGAGCTAACAAATAGTTTGAAAAGTGGTGCTCCAAAATTTGAAATATCTCAGAAATATCTACTCCCATTATATAATTCAAATGTTTAATACTCCCAGATAAGCATATACAAAAAGACAATGGTGTTTCCATAACACAAAATTGGTACCAAGTAATGAATTCAAGCTGCCCAGAACCAAAGATGCCCAAAAAGCAAAAGGCATCTTTGGGTGGATCTCCCTCTTAATCCAAAAAAGAAACAAAGACCAAAGTGCTCCCAAGGAAGGTCTGGAAAACCTTACTTCAAAAGATCCCCCACACCAATCTTGTGATGCCAATGTAAGGGAGGGTCAGGGGAGGGAAAGACAATAAAAGTCGATTGCTCACTTTACCCATCGGGAGTGTCTTTATCCTGCAGGTTCTTCACCCCTCTCACCTCTTGCCCTTGATGCTCCCTTGGCTGCTCCCTGGAAAAGCTGGCGTGCAGAACTGGATGTGGAACCCAACACCACAGCACAGGGCAGGTTCATCCTGAGTGGCTTAGGGGCGCCTTTGAGAACCAAGCCATTTAGTGGCTTCACAGGGTAGGTGGACAAGCTTTTAAAAAGCAGGTATGGCCCATATGTACACATTTGACCACCAAGGAGCACCCATGGGTTTTTGAGAGCCTAAAAGTATCTACTCCCTATTAAATATCCAGTACTTCAGCAGCAGCAAATAACCTTCTATGCAGCCCATTCAAAAGAATCATAAAACTTGAACACGTGACCTAAGATCAGCAGGGGCACGGGATGCATAACCACGTTTCCCCAATTACTCGCCAGTATTCTCCCAACAGAAGGTCATATATGATGTCAAGTCTAGGCCAACAGGCTTTGGGAGGCAGTGGTGCTTCTAATGCAGAGTCATCTCAATGATGGTACAGCCTTAAAATCTCTGACTTGTTAATCGGAACTCTCATTTGAAAAGGTTGGGCTTTTTCCAGATTAGTTCTAGCACAGTACTTGGCATATAGTAAGTACCCTATAGACCCTCATTAGCTTTCTCCATATTTAATCTTTAGACCTAAATGTGAATTATCTGCACCAATCAGGTGAAAGACAGAGAAAAGTGTCTCTGGATTAGGCTTCTGAATTCACAATAAGTGAAGGACTTTAAGCCCTAGCTGAAAGCATCTTCCTCATATTTCATACCTAAGTTCTACTTTTGATTTCCTAAAAAAATCACAGAGGAGTAGGTAAAAGCGTGGGCTTTGAAGTCACAGCAAGGTTTAAGTGCTAGCTTCTCCTTTACTCACTGCATGATCTTGGGGACATTATGGGTAGGGTTGCCTGATAAGACAGGACACCCAGTTAAATTTGAATCTCAGATAAACATCAAGTAATTTTTAGTATAAGTATAAGCCACGTAATAATTCCTGTATTTTTATTTATTAAATCAAACAACCCGAGTAAGCCTAAATACTCTCATCTGCATATTGTAGTACCCACCTCACAGGGCATTTCTGAAGAGTAAAAGAGTTAGTAGAGGACAACAGCCTGGCCCCAGTGCCTAGACAAATAAATACCCAGTAAATGGAAGTGAAACCAGTAAGTGACCACTCCAATCCCTAGTTTGATATAACTTCATTTAATCAAATCTCATATTAAAGAGGTTCTACACTATATTCTTCCTACACCCCAACCTAACCAGTCATGTAACCCTGAACCGAGACCAACTCAGAGTGAAAACATGGAGTGTCTCTGCCCCTTGAACTCCCAAGTCCAGTTAGAAAACCTACTGACACAATGTAGGAGCCATGTCATTTCATGAGATGATCATTGTAAAAACTACCATTTACCAAACACCACTATGCAAACATTATTTTCGCTAGTCTTCATGAAATTCTGCAAGGAGATATATTAATATCCACATTTTAAAGGTAAGGAAACTGAGGTTCAGGTCAGACAAGATGTCCAAGATCACACAGCTATGACAGAACCAGAATTCAAACCCAAGCTGACTCTAGGCCCAGCTCTTCTCCCAGGTTCCAGGCTTCAGGTCATAGAAACCATCTGCAAGGTTGCAGGCCTAACTCCAGAATACCTCATGCTTTTCTCAGTTAGAGTATTCCCACAAAATGCCAGAAGCTGTTACTGTCTCTGGGATAGAAACACAGAGATGCTTTAAAAGAAAAAGAGTCTGTAAAGCCATAATCCCAAATTACACTTGCAATTTTTAAAGCACATTCACAGTTTTCACGACAAGACGCAGAGTAATACAAAAGTAAGCAGAGGGCAAACACTTTGCCAGGCAGAGTCCTGGTCACACCCAGCCACACCCCTCCGCAGGCCTGGCCATGGCCTTTCCTTGAGATAAAGGAACCCTGGTGAAGGGTGAGTTTCAGAGGAAATTCCATACACTGCTGACAAATTGCAAATTGAGAGCATAAATTGTAACAAACTTAATGAAAAGTCATCAGTCAAGATGCAGCAAGATTTCTAAAACTGCTTACACTTATTTTAGTCAATAATCATTACTGCTACAGTGATTGTGAAGAAATCATCAGAAATATAAAAGAATAATATAAAAATCTGTAAATCTAATCTATAAGAATGTTTCCTTAGTACTTGTTACAATAATAAATAACTGCCAATAATCTAAATGCCTATCAGTAAGTGAATGATTAAATAAAATATACATTCACACTTTGGAATACTATTAACAATGTTGGCAAGATATTGCAAATACCTGGAGAATGTTTCTCATGCTAAGTGAAAAAAGGAAGATACAAACTATATACAATGTGATTTTAATTATGTAAAATATATTGTATAGATACACAGAATAAGTTCTAAAAAAATATATTAAAAATTTTATCAATGTTATCTCTAGGTGTTTTTATTTTCTTCTGGATATTTTACTATATTTTAATGTTTTTTAGAACAAGTATGTATTTCTTTTATACTCAGAAAAAAATGTTATTTTTAAAAAGTATAGCTGGTTTAATAATACAACTAGAGAGAAAAGCCCTTCCCACTGGTGTATTGTTACAATGAAGAACTTTCTTTTAGGATTACTAACATTTGTGAAACACTTACTATGTCCCAGACACTGTTCCTAGCATTGTACATGCCTTATTTAATCAAATGTGGAAACGGAGACAGAGAGAGGAAAAGTAACTTCCCTGAGACGGCCCAGCAAGTGAGTGGTAGACCTGAATCCCCATGGTCTGGCCATAGAGTCCATGCTCATCACCAGATAAGGTAGGTTGGAGATCTCGAGCATCTCACTTTTATTCTTCAATCTCTGTTTTTTTCATCTGAAAGTCTCAAAGAATAAACAGAGCTACTAGAGTTTCATTCCTTTTAGGAAATTTCACTGTGCACTCAACTACACAGGAAACCCAAAATCTTCAATATGCATCATATAACAAAATCACCAATTTAGCTACACAAACAAATGAAACCTCAACAAAGATCTTCCGGTGCATGTTCAAGCCCAAAAAGCTGGATGCAGGGAAACTCCCAAGTGGATGGTCAGGTAAATATTCCCAGGATGAGCAATCATATGTCCTTCCACAAAACAGAGGTTATCTACCACTGTTCTGTCTGAGCCCTGCACTTAGCCCCAAACTATTCCATATCATTCGGAGAACACTGGGCACCAGGCCGTCATCAAAATCCCCTGACCACTCAGGGCCACCTGTACTCAACTAGCTGTCCTAACTGATATCTGGCTCTGAGGCAGGGGGCAACACCATCCCATTCATTCCTTGGCCTGTGCAAATCACAGAGATGAAAAAGTGAAGGGTTAGAGAATTTTAGCTTCTTAATGTCTATTAATAATCCATGGGATAGCACTGAAAATCTGCTATCAATTTACATTTACAATCAACTCAACTCACTAGATTAAAACTGCAGTCTTTGCAAATTTGGAGCTAAATGGATAAAAGAGAGTAGAATCACATACCACCAATCCAAACAAGATCAGCACAGTACACACCTATGGCCTATTCACCACCAACACATTTAAGGAAACTGCTATTATATGAAACTCAGAAACCCCCCCCAGGACTGTCTCAGAAAATTGCTAGAACTTTTGCATTAAGTCCCAAGGAACAAAATGGAATGCTACTGTGAGTTAATATAACTTGTCAAAGGAAAATTTAAGGTGCTCCACAAACAAAAGTGCATGCTATGTACCCTAAGTGCTCAATAGCAATAATAATCATAATCAATCACTCCTGTGTGATGCTTT
The DNA here is from genome assembly GCF_000696425.1 of Galeopterus variegatus. Taxonomy (NCBI): domain Eukaryota; kingdom Metazoa; phylum Chordata; class Mammalia; order Dermoptera; family Cynocephalidae; genus Galeopterus; species Galeopterus variegatus. Next base: position 52,280 of record NW_007727454.1, on the reverse strand, counting down.
ATACTACCCACTACAAAGTCCTTTCAGGAACACATACCTCAATAACCTGGCAACATCTATAAGAAGGCAGAGAGGCACCGTATCATCCTGCTTTCACAGATGAGGAAGCTGAGCCTCAATGCCTCTCCATGACTTGCCCAAGATCATAAAATTATAAAGTGGGGAAGAATTACCTGAAACTGGGCTTTCTAATCCAAACACAGTGCTCATTCCCAAAACCATGCAAACATGCTTAACATATTATTGCCAGAGAAAATTAACTGCTAGACAACAGGAAAACAGAGTATTACGAAAACACTTAAATTGCAAACCCAGTGTACTACAAAAATGTCAGCTGAGAACAAATGAAGACCTGTAGGGGTGCAGGTTTCCATCCAATGCTGCTAAGCAAATACCGAGAATGGCTAAACAAGGGTTTTATTTGGAGAACAGGCTCACCAGGGCTGTTGATGCATCTACCGAGAATGGCTAAACAAGGGTTTTATTTGGAGAACAGGCTCACCAGGGCTGTTGATGCAACTATAACTATAGTTGATGCAACTATAACTGGAGAGATGTAACTATACACTCTAATGATACGGAACATGTCCTGTAGGTCACACACACTTGGCAGATGAACCAGTTTGGATGTCACCTACGTTAAAAACCTGACATGCAACTGTAGACAGTAATCGCTATACATTTTGAAGCATCTGAATCCCATAACCAACTGAGTATTACCCATATTCAATTTTGCTATGTTCCACAGACAGGGCTGAGCCACTCTTTAGCCCTACTGCCTCTTCGATGATTTATTGACCACAGCCCCTTCAAGACTTTTAGCTTTAAAATAAAAAATTTTCACTATTCTTTTGAAATATGTGATTGTTTATTGGTCATGTCACTTTAAATTTTATAGATTAGCATGAAAATTTACAGGCACATCACTGTCAGTTTGATGAAGATGTCAATATATTTCAAAATAAAATCCTTGGTCAGCTCAGAGATTGATTTCAGCCTGAGCAATCCACTAAAACAACCAAGACCTCACAGCAAGGTTTTACCTACAGGTCCTGTAAGAAACCCAGGAGCTCACAGCCAGTGAACACAGGAAGCACTTGAACTGCCTTTGGTAGAGACTAAGGAAATGTGAAAATTCAACTGACATTTCAGTTTCATGAACTCACATCCAGATATAAATAAAACTACTCAGACTTTGTAAATCAGCATCAACTCTTTGGATATCTACTATCAGTTCTGATCAGTGTTAATTATAACATTAACAGAGGGGAATTAACCAGAGATAGGTAGACACATGGGGACCTCTAATAGTTGTTGACAGTGACATATATTAAAACAAAATATCTACCCTGAGGCCTGAAGCTTTAATTAAATTCTCAAAACTTAAGTAGTCACATATTCAAACTCCCCCACAGCGCCTTAAATACCCCCCCCCCCCCCCCCGAACAGGGAAGCCCCTTTAGCTACTCCCCTTGGGAGGAGAAAAGCAACGACTGGAGTGTAAAAGTCCACGATAAGCCCTAAGTGCTTGTATTCTCCAGCACTCTAGCTAAAGGAGGACCACTTACTTGCATAATAGCCATGCTTGCACATATCTGCTATATTAATAAAGGACATTTTACCATGCCTTAATCTGACATCTCTGAGTCTAATAAAAGGTAAATGATATTATCTGCCCAGGCATAGCTTGGCTACAATCAGTTGAGTAGGGATTACAATATGTGCTTTCAAATAAGAGGTACACATGGTCACCATAACGCAAACCCCTTACCCGGTAATCCCGAGCCTTGGAAGACTACACAAGCAGACTGGTCCTGGGAGGAATGCAAATGTAAAGTTAGCCATCAAGAGAGAGGAGGAAAGGAAAGAGAAGATTTGAGTTTATCAAACAACCTCCCCTCTCAACCAAAGCTCTTTTGAGTCCAAAGGGAGTTGAGAGCAACTCAGAATACAAAATCAAATACCCACAAAAGTTCAGGCCAAAGAGACAGCAGCCACATCTCTGGAAAGTCTCTCTGGCCAGCCAGAGCCAAGGCCCGGCTAAAGAGGGTCCAAACTCCAAGGATGTTTCAGAGCAAAGAGGTCACCCCATCCTCAGCAGACCTCAAAGCTGTTTGCCTCCATGCAGCTGCCCAGAGCCTCTCCAGAGAACAGGAAATAGTCCTCCACAGGAGCCGGACCACCATACAGTCCTGAAGGACAGGAAAGGAGACACACTCTTCTGAAAATCTAATCCTGTAATGTCTTGGGTGGATATTTTAATAACAAAACATGATCTTTAGGGGAAGGATGCCCTGAAATGACCTAGGAAGAAATACATCACCCCTCTTTCTATAAGAAAACCAAAGAAAAAGTGTGTACTGACTTCCCTGGTAACAACTTTCAATATGTCACAGTACTATCCCAATAGTCTAAATTCCTAACCTAAATTACTCTACAGAAAAATCGACTCCTTCGTCTCCTTCTTGATGAAACAGAAAGTGGCTGTTCTCCACAACTTCAGCAGTACATTTTTACACACATTAACGCTTTTTACAGTGTCTCTTCTCCAGGTCAAATAACTTCACTTCTGTAACTTTTCTTATTTTCCCCCTGACAATCCTGATTAATTTTTTGCTCTGCCTAAAAGACATCTATATTAGACCATTACTGTTGCTTATAACAGAATACCTAAAACTAGGTAATTTATAAAAGAATGAAATTTATTTCTTACAGTTTCAGAGGCTGGGAAGTCCAAAGTTCAGAGAACACATCTGGTGAGGGCCTTCTTCTGGGTGATGACTCTCTACAGCAACTCGGGGTGTCACATTGAGAAAGAAAATGGCACGAACGAGAGCGCTAACCTCACTTGCTCTCCTTATAAAGCCATCAGAACCACGCCCATGACAACCCATTAAACCATCAACCCATTACTCCATGAATGGATCAATCCATTCACAAGGGCACAGTCTTCATAATCCAATCACCTCTTAAAGGCCCCACCTTCCACCACCGTATTGGGGATTAAGTTCCAACATGAGCTTGGTGGGACATTCAAACCACAGCATCACCCTAACAGGAAGATGGGACATAGCAGCAAGGAGTACCATACTATAAACTGCTGGAAAGAAGAACCCACTTCTTCTGAAAGTCTGGTTCATGGATGTAACCCAGGGCCTAGAATAGACCAGAAGAATAGTGAGCACCAGGAAGGTCTGAGAGCAGGAAGATCTACCCGAACATGGAAACTCAGATTCCCGATAGCTCCGCAATTCCCAGGAAGACATTGGGCATAAAGCAGGACCTAGACCCCAAAGGATTACAGAGGGACTCCAAAAGCTAGGAACAGGAAGAAAACCATTTGCTGGAATAGTGATACACAGTAAGGGTAAATGAAGGAATGACCACCGGTAGACTTTTCTCTAGAAATCAGGGAGAAGATTAAGATAGAAGATAATAATGAACAGTTCCCTTAAGACAGAAATTATCAGGGCCGGCCCGGTGGCACACTCGGTAGAGTACGGCGCTTGGGAGCGTGGCGGTGTTCCCGCAGAGGGTTCGGATCCCATATAGAGACCGGTCCACTCACTGGTTGAGTGCGGTGCGGGCGCAACACCGAGGGTTGCGATCCCATTGCCAGTCACGAAAAAAGACAAAAAGGAAAAAAAAAAAAAAAAGACAGAAATTATCAGCCTTCTAAAGTTTTCCAAATGGCCTTCTGATTAATAGTTCAGCCCAGGAATTTAGGATGAGAGAGAGAGCCTGTGGTACCAAGAGAAGGCAGAGTTCCTTAGGAGAAAAAGAGAAAGGTAAGGTTAATTTCAAATCCAGAAATAATTAAACACAATGAGGAAGAGTTAAGGGTCAAGGAGTAGTTGGAGGCCATGTGACAACCATCACACATGGACTCAAAAGACCTGAGTTCAAATCTTGTTTCCACTAGGTAGCTCAGCAACACAAGCCAAGTTATTTCAAATCTCCCTAAGCCTCAGTTTTCTCACCTACAATAATACCTACAATAACAGATGCAAAAGTTCCTAGCCCAGTACATTTGCCCTCTAAGCACGACCAGTTACGTCATGTGCTGATCCACCACAAAATGAAAATAAAGAATCTCAAGATGGCAACAGCAGCACATTAAACCAAGCACAGGGCCCTTTTAAGGTCACTTACACATGAAGCCGGCTTAACCCTAAGAACTTGGTAGGATTTACGAAGCCTTAACGTTTTCTCCATGTTTGTAACTTTCCTTCTCCTAGGTCTATTTTGCTGTAGAGACCAGGTGAAAAACAAAATCTTTCAAAAACAAAAGACGTTAAAAAAAATGTAAGGGCCTTATCAATGTTAAATGCACTTAAGCTGATAACTGTGCCATGGTTATATAAGGGAATATCCCTGTTCTAGGAAATGTACGCTGAAGTATTTAGGGGCAAAGGCCCATGAGGTATGCAACTTATTCTCAAATTATTCGGAAAAAATATTGGTGTGCATGTGTGTACAGAAAGAGGGTGCACACAGTGATAAAGGAAATGGGATAAAAGTTAATGTAACATAAAGGTCCTGTGTGAGCTTGTGTGGAGGAAAAGGGTAGCAGCAAAGAAAGGCAAGATTGTAGGCTCTATACAGATAGGGGCCATTCCTAGTTTGTCACCTGCTAATACCCAGCACAGAACCTCAGTCAATAATATCTAAAGCATGAAGGAGAAAAGGGAAAACATCCCTTTTGTGCAGGGACAAATGACTAATAGTTATACCAGCGCCTGGGAACCGGTGAGCTGCTCTGTTTAGAATGAGACCCAGGAATCGTGTGTTTGTGAACATGGGCACACGACATGGCATGGTAGGTACCACACACCACACCACAGTGCTCAGGGGCTTGTTCTCACCAGATACTAACAGTGAGGTCAGACCTACCTTGGGGCCACCAGTTGAACTTCCAAACCCTCAGGGTCCTCACTGGTAAACAGTGACAGGTTACTGACTCATTCATATACTTACTGGGTATCTCCCATGTGCCAGCCCTGAAGTCCTGTTCCCCATTCTCTAAAGCTTTCATTCTAGAGAGGAGCTCAGAAACTGGCTGCATTAAATATTTTCTTGAGTTCACTGAGAACTTTTCCAGTCCTGAAAATTCTATTTAAAAACTCCGGGGCTTTTTATTGGAAAAATAAGCATGAATATTATAGTATAACCACTCTAAAATACTAGTAGAAAATTCATACTCTCTTAAAGGTAAAAGTATATTCAAGATGCCCCATGTTGCTTAACTTTTTAAAAAAATCTATACATATAGGGCTGTGAAATGCTTGAGAGCCTATAAAATTAAGCCTTCTGCCAATAATCAAATTGATTTTAGCTGCCAAAATTCTTGTTCCATGATAAATTATTCAAATAGCAAGAACTTCAAAAATCTAACAAAGCTTTGTACCTAGAAAAGGCATTATGAAAGACAGAAATACTTTTCAAAGCAATAAAAATATATCAATGAGAGAAATAACTTTGAAGTGTAGATTGATGATTAGTATTAAAATTAAAACATCGAAAGTATTTTAATTTTCTGCTTCATTAGTCTTCCTCACTCAGTCAACTAGCACTAAAATAGTTACAAAGGCTAATTTTGTCAGGCCTTGGAGAAAAGAGGAAAGAATTGCTTCTTCATGAATACTAAAGACGATAAAATAGAAAACCAATAACATTTCATCACTATATATGAATTAATCAAATTTAGAAATAATTTAGTACTATGATTTATGCAGAACTTGTTCTCTAGCCAAGAAAAAAATTTCAGATTACTAGTATCAGAAACATTGTACCTACATTTGCTAGATATTAAATGTCTGAACTGATTTACATAATTTAGAAAAAATGGTAAAGGATAGGGGATCAAAAAATATAATTGGAGATCAAAATAAGAGACAAATGAGAATATTATTTTCTAGATGGATTCTCAGGGGCTCAAGCAACAGCATGTACCTATGAAAGATGGTCTCAAACACAGGCTGCATGTTGAGATACTGAGACTAAGTATTTGTTCTTCAACAACCATCCTCCTGTCACTGACTGATATAATTCACAAGAACCTGGACACTTATTTTCTGGTAGACACATAGAGACTACTTTAAAGAGTTAACTTCCACAACCAGAGGCCATTCATCTACAGAGCAGCAACTGTAAAACCTTTGTCCAGAGGGAGAAAAAAAAAAAGTTCTAAATGTCCTTTGGATTCATGGAGTCAACACTTCACCAGATAGTAAATTATCAGACAGTGAAATCATTACTGGATATAAATGCTATATGGACTATGCTACTTTATTTGTAAAGTTCAGTACCTGACTCCCCACGGAGAGTTAATAATCATTTATTAGCTATGTAAACACCAACAGAAGTCAGCTGGATACCACCAGGTGGGGAGAGTCTGGTTTCATGGAGCCCTGCTGCCCTCAGTGACTGGGAAACCAGGACCAATGCCCAGGACCCTCAGCTGGCCAATACACGGAGGCTTTGAAATACTTTCATGTAAAATTCCTTTTATATCACAATATTTCAATGCTATAAAGATCTACCCTTTTCTGATAACCAAAAAAATGCAGAGATTTGCAAGATTTAGCCCACAGAATATCCACTTAGCGTTTCATAATACTTAGCTCATATCATAAAGACTGGCTGAGCTGGAATGACAGAACGTTGGCTTTTAGAATTAACCCTGCCACTAGCCGGTTGGTATCATATGCACCAGCCATGTACCTTCCCATGTATAAGAGGAGAGCAGTTTTGCTTAGAGACTTATAATGTTCAAAAGGGGCAACGAGTAAAGGATCACTGTGAAATTTAATGAAAGCTAAGAACTTTGTTTCTTTGTTCATAGAGGGGAATGCACAAATGTATATGCTTATATACACAGAGTGTCTAGCATAATGTTTTCAGAGATTTCACAAACGTCTTCAAGTCCAGCTATGGAGTCTGTTCGGAATTCCTTAATCAAATGGCTTCTCAAGTCCCTTCTGATTCTGACATGCCATGCATCACTGCAGACCAGGGTACTGCCTATATCCTTAACTGTATCTTCCCACTTTAGACACAGAAAAAAAAATAATAATACCTGGGCATTCATAGCCCTCATGTCTCCTACTTCAGAATATGAGCATCAGGATACTGTCTGGGGTCTTTGTCATGAGTGTACCCCTCACACAGAAGTTCCAGCCTCTCAATGCTTCATTTGGTGGGAAACAGTTCTCTTCCCCCTGATCCCCCATCCTTCTTTTTCCTGTTTCTTGGAAAATAGGGACTAATTTGTCATTCATGCGGACTTACATGGGAAGCCCAGTGGGTCTCTTAGAGCAGTACTGCTCATATACTTAATCACCCAGGGATCTTGTTAAAAATGCAGATTCTGATTCAGGAGGTTCCTGGTGGGGCCGAGAGTGTGCATTTTCAACAAGCTCCCAGGGACCACCACTCCATACACATCAGCTCTCAACGCCCCCCTCCCAGTCTGAGGGCATGTCACCGGTAGTGTCTCTGCTAGTGTCTCTGCGGAGTCCTCTAGTGGCCTCTAAAGGGTCCTGAAGCTCTTTTAGAACACAAAACTTTCCCCTCACTTGCTTTAAAAGACAAAAGTTTGGGTAACAAATCATTGTGTCACAATAGTGAAAAAAACCTAGATTTTAGAGTCTAACAAACCTGGGTTTGAACACGTAATCTAACAATGAGATTTGTGGCAAATTGTTTACCTCTGTGAGTTTCATCTGTAAAATAGTGTTGTTGAAAGACTTAAAAGGGATAATGCTAGTAAAGCAACCAGCACTAGTTGCAATGACAACCTTGATTTAGCATTAATCCTAATATTTCCTAGTAGTGCCCCAGGAATATTGGAATATAGAGTCCACCAATTCCTCCTGACAAGGTTTAAACTTAATTATCTTAACATCAGCCCCAAATTCCTCTTTGCGTCCCCCATAAGGTTCTATATGCAAAGAAGGAAGTATGCAAAACAGGAGTGGTCTGAGTAGACAAGATTTCTCCTTCACCATTCCGAGACTTCTAGGAATAACAGAGGGACCATCAGCATCAGTTTTCTCACACACAGCATGATGGAGATAGACCAGATACCTAAAGGGGCTGATAATGCTTACCCTGCACAATAAAATGGTGGTTCTCTAAGTCTCTGGATGCCACTAGTTTTCCAAAGTAGATAAACACAATTCCAATAATAATACTCAAGATTACATCTGATGTACTCCAAATGATGACATCATTCTCCCAATTCCTGTATTCCATATTTATTTCCATATCAAGTTCTTTACGGGCTGGCCCGGTGGCACACTGCGATAGTGCGCCGCTTGGGAAGCGCGGCAGCGCTCCCGCCGAGGGTTCGGATCCCA
>NW_007727454.1:42331-43079 GCF_000696425.1 Galeopterus variegatus | reverse complement strand
TGCCGGACACGGAAAAAAAAAAAAAAAAAAAAAAAAAAGTTCTTTAAATTATCCTGTTGTGAACTGTGTAGTCCTCATTACAGATTAATCAAAACAGAACAGAATTAATATATTCTTTGTTGTCCACTGTCAAGAAACTTCTCAAAGTATTTCTCTTTATCATCAGGAGATCATGGATAGCACTGTAAAGTCAGTTAAGACATCACATTTTAAGGACACTAAGAAATCATAATATTAAAAGGAATATGAAATAAGTCTGTTAGGAAAGGGAAAAATACCCATGTAAAGGTAACCATACCACTTGCCCCCAACCCTCTGCAAATAGTCTTTATAAAATCAAGATTTTCATGTACCAATTTTGCCCAAACTATGAATAGTTACATATTGTATGATATCAGTAAACTAATATCTGATATAGTTTACTAATCCAATCAATGATTTAGTCAATTAACAATTTTAATCTAGTGATTCTCACCTCACAGCACATCAAAATCACCTGACAATAGATAACTATATAGATATAGACAAAGAATGAATGAATGAATGAAGACATCTGGGTCCCCTGGCCCAGAGATGGTTTAACTGGGCTTGGGTAGAGTCCAGCCATCGGTACGTTTTAAAAACACCCTACCAGATTTGAATGTATAACCACAGCTGGGAATCACTATTTAGCCATTGGTTTTTAAATCATTTTAAGAAAGTACAGACATAAAACACATATTGAGATTATAGACTATTCTTTCCTGCT
>NW_007727454.1:39789-42229 GCF_000696425.1 Galeopterus variegatus | reverse complement strand
TTTTTGTTTTTGTTTTTGATATATTGCCAGGTGATTCTAATGTGCAGCCAAGGCTGGGAACCACTGGCTCAAAGCATTAATTAATGACAAGTCTCCACATCTGGAGATAAGCTTCTGCTTAGCTTAAAAACAATATTAAATTCTGACATTGGCACAATTTCAAAGAATGGTCATTTGTAGACATGCACTGATGTTCAATTTCAAGTTGGCAGGGAGTAAAAGTAGGACACTATAAATAATAAATGTGCTCACTGTTCTTCCTTTTAATGGGGCATCAGCAACCATCCTCTACAAGTAAATAAAAGAAATTCTGAGAATACCTATACATCAGTCACATATTCTGACCAAGAGACAAATATGGACAAAACAAATTTAGACCAAAAAAAAGTTTTCAGAGAGTCTACATTTATCCTACCTAGATAGGTGTTTATTTCTCAGAGCAATTTTGCTGTTACTAAGTCAGCAACGTATCTCATATTGCTTGAGATTTTTAGATGAAAAGCTTAGAAGCTCACCCCTTTTTTGTCTGTAAAGCTGAAATAAAAGTGCATCTTCTTAACTTTTAAAGAAGCCCTGTGCTGTTTGATTATTCTCCTCATGTACCCAGGTCTCCTTTGCTCTTCTCTCACTGAAAAAGCTGGTGCTTTTGTTTCGGCACAGGTCTATCCTATGCTCTCTGCCATAAGGTCTATCACACAAACCACCCTCACCACTTCTGTGACTGGAGATTTTCAGACACAAGCAGCCAAGAATTTTAATAGCATGCAAAATACTGCAATTAAACAGCATTTACTAATAGTGCTATTTTAAAGAGGGAAACCTCCCATTTCAGACTTGAATAAAAAAATACATATATAACCAACATGGAAAGTCTGGAGAGTAATATTAAATGAATTCAAAAGGCCTAAGAAACTCTTTTAAAGAAATGGGTTTGCTCTTGTCCACTTTTAGGCATTATACATTTGTAATAATATTGTCTGAGGCTAAGTTGGATTCTCAGCAGAAGTGGCCTTCTTTTCCTTCTCAGTCTCAACAAGGAATGGTTTCTGAGTATTCTTTTCTGGGTTCTCCATAGCAAAAGCCTGAGTGAAGGCAAGAAGAGGGTCTGTAGACCTGACACATTCCATAGCATGAAGATAAAAAAGTGAACTCAACAGAGGATACAAAACTAATGAAACAGTAAGTGGTTCTATTTCCATACTAAATAAAATGAAATTCATTCAGTGATATTTTATTGAGCACCCATTATATGCATAGTACAGTATATACTGTACTATGTGCTGGAGATAGAAGTGAGAACAGTCTCTACTCTCCTGAAACTTGGGGAGAGAGGGACAGAAATTGAACTAGTTATGACACAACTATTTTTATTTATAGCAATAATGAGTGAGGCAGCTATACAGAGTGATAGGAAAACACAGAACAGGGTCTGACCTGGTCTGGCTTCTCTGCAGAGAGGACCTTTACTCTGAGACCAGAACAATGAGTTGAAAGTTGGCTAAGTGAAGATGGGGTGAGCTCTGTGGGCAAGGAATGCAAAGGTCAGTGTAGAGGAAGAATGGCAAGATAAGGCTGGCAATGCAGATGGGCACCAGTTGAGGATGGAGTTCTGCTCCAAACATGTTGAGTCTGAGGGCCTGCAGGGCATCCATGGAGCTGTCAGGCAGGCGGATGGACATCCGAGGGTCTAAGCCAGCAATGCACTGTTGAAGTTGACAGCATATACACAGGAGTTGAAGCTGTGGGAGTATGTGAGATCACTTCATCCAGGGGCTGTGGGCTTTAAATAAAAAAATCTAAATGTTCCTTTAAAACGAACAGGTTGCATTTATAATAACCCCAAACGTATTTGCTGAAAGGAAAGAGCCCTGAGAAAATGTAAAACATGCCACAGTTCTGTCAGGATGACTTCATTAACACAGTATGAGTATAAAGGGACAAACTACAGTTTTTCATCTTTGTTTTGATAGATGGGAGGTTTTCATGATTACAAATGTAATCACTAATAATTATTACTGTGGTTGAAGAAAAATATCTGGATTTTTGTATAACTAAATTAAATGATTATGTTTCCCTGGAAGAACCCTGAATCTACTCGTGGAAAGACATTTCATCCTCCCATCAATCTCTGCATACATTAGGCACAGAGTGGGAAAGACAATTGGGAAAATGAGAGAGCAGAGGAAAATTAATTATAATTATGGAAATGCAGTTTAAAGAACAAAGGCTTAAATTTGTAACACAGGTCTAAGGGGAAATAATTTTCATAAATAATCACTTAAAACATGAGAAGTGTGCAAATCTGAAGAAAAAGTTGACTGTTTGTTAGACACAATTTCTTCTAAATGAGTAATTAGAAAATTGGTATTCCCAAGCATAAAGGAATAAAACAATCAAAGACCTTTCTATTTGGCTGGCCTCCCAGTGGCCACAGATTTAA
>NW_007727454.1:37263-38965 GCF_000696425.1 Galeopterus variegatus | reverse complement strand
AAGGAATAAAACAATCAAAGACCTTTCTATTTGGCTGGCCTCCCAGTGGCCACAGATTTAAAAGAAAGAATTTGAGAGTCTAATGGAAAAGGCCAGCAAGGATCTCACTTGATGGCAATAGGCTTGTTTCAAACAATTAAAGCTAAAGCTTTGAAGAATGAACATTGTTATTTCTTGCTCACCTGGGTTTCCCACCTATCCAGATCTTCAATTTCCCATTTTGCTAGCGACTATACAGGACACCTTTTCATCCCCTCCATTGTTACAGAATATGTATGACCTCGACATAGAAAGCAAGACAGAGAAATCACAGTGGGTTCAGTATGCTCCAAGATCCCTTCATTGGATTAGATTCCTGATGAGGAAGAAAGGCTGAGACATCTCACATGGTTTTTAGAAATCTAGATCGCTGCTTGGTTCTGATCCATCCAGCTACACAATCTTGCAAGAAGTAAGCACGATAAAGAACACCAGTACCTTTAAGGAAATGAACTTCCCCTAACCTAAAATGTCAGTAGACAAGGACCTACCTGGAGTGTCTCTAGAGAAGTCCAAGGAGAATTGTCAGGGGTTAGGGAGTGGGATTTCATTCATTTAAATCACATTATCTGAGCTCCTAGTGTATAATATCCTAGGTGCCAGGGTGGCAGAGATAGCACCCTGAGGAGTGAAATTGAAGGGCAGTCCCTACAAAGTGCTACACCTGAGTCAGGCATGCCTCCTTTGCCTAAACCTTCCCTGCCTACTTCTGGCATCTTTGCAAGATGCACCTGAACATCATAGACCTGAAAGGATACCTGCTGTCAATGCTTTCTGCCCTGGTGGTCATCACTGGTGGATGGGTAAACTGGTTGGTGGGGCTAAAAAAGGAATCTACGAGGCAAAGCTGCTTCCAAGAATCATTCTATAATGTTTAAAATTTAAATGACTGAAGTATATTTTCTCCCTTAAGAACTATCTTCTCTTTTTTTTTAATCCTACCTCTCAACTTGTCTTTGAAATATTTCCCCTTCCTAAAGATAATACTCTTGATCTTAATGATGCTCACAAAATCTTTACTATCATTGTACTAATAGAAATTCCACATGCAGTAGTATTCTCTGGACCTAGAAGGGGATGTTTATAAAGTTACCACCTGGAAAAGCTAGGCTTTCACTCAGTAAAGAAACATCACTCTAATATAAAATCTAGTAATGCCCCCAAACACCCTAAAGCAGGGAGGCTGTTGAAGTCATAACTTGCTAATAAATTGGCCTAAATTAATTGGAACTCTAATTCACTTCTGCCTAATTTCATTCTCCTTTATATTTACCAGTCAGGATCTGGCATTCTCTTCTCTTCTTCCAGTGAGGACGGAACTCCAGTGAGGGGGGGAATTCCCCACTCTTGTTTTTTGAATATAATCACATTTGTCCTGAAAACTTGTGCGTCTAGTACTGTTAGGTCTCCCCGGGGTCGGGAGGAACCATGACCATCTCTACACACACACACTCACCCACCCCTACCTCTCTCCCTAAAGAGAAATGTAGCTTTTTACCAGTGCAACACTAACTACAAAGTTTACATTCAATCTTACTCCCTGTTCATCGCTGTCTCACCAGTCTTTCATTCACACATTCCTGGCCTGTAGGGTACTCTCACACATCACATGCTCATCCTGATGTTTAACTACACGGACACCTCAAACACTGCTGCCAGGAGG
>NW_007727454.1:35196-36574 GCF_000696425.1 Galeopterus variegatus | reverse complement strand
ATGACCATCTCTACACACACACACTCACCCACCCCTACCTCTCTCCCTAAAGAGAAATGTAACTTTTTACCAGTGCAACACTAACTACAGAGTTTACTTCAAAAAGCAACCTTACTCCCTGTTCATCGCTGTCTCACCAGTCTTTCATTCACACATTCCTGGCCTGTAGGGTACTCTCATACATCACATGCTCATCCTGATGTTTAACTACACGGACACCTCAAACACTGCTGCCAGGAGGGAACTTTAGAAGTTGACACAACCCTCATTTTAAAGATAGGGAAGCTGACAGTCCCAGAAGTGGTATGAGGCTACACAAATTAATAGTAAAACTAGGATTAGAACTTGTCTCCAGAATCCCATTTCGCTCAATTTTCCATTACAAACTTGGGGTCAAGTTTTACCCTCACATCACTGACTAGGCATCTGGCCAGGAAAAGGAGGGTGGATAAAAAGTAATTAATAAAATTAACTAAATTAATTAGTTTCATTAGAAGGTAGTTGTGAGGTAAAGTAAAAGTGCACATAAGGCAACTTTTTGAAATGACATATTGCATAAATATTTAATGAGAGCTTCCCTTAATTTTATCCCAAGATAGAGGCACTCATTCAGTCCAAAATGTTTTCTAGTCTAGATTTGTGAAGGTTATTCAGAAATATTCATATAACAACATGATAACAATAGAAATTAATTTCAATATAAGAAATTGGGACGATATAGTAACTTACAGGAAAGCAATTAATGTTTTTTCCAATATTACAATTATAACTAGAAGTGCTTGAAAACGAACATTAAGTCACCTCCAGGTATATTCTATTAAGAAGCTCAAATGTTTGAAAAAGCTTATGTGCATAAGAAATTGTACATATTAACTCCAAATTATTGGTTTAAGAATCAAAACTGTGTCCCAGGGTCAGAAAAATATACTGCAATTCACTGCAACCAAGAGAAACAGCTGAAGGTATAGGCGTATTTCCAAATCAGAATAATTCACGAGTATAGTCATTAAGGTAAGGTTCATACTGCACAAAACATTCTTTGCCCAAGTTTTTTCTCTATTACAAATATATCAAGAGAATAAAAGCCGAGAAGGAGAAAAACCCAACAATTAGCTTCTTAGATAGGTGCAAATCCCTTTGGATTCAATAGGTTCCCTAAAAACCTAGGCAAAAGACAGACAAGCAGGAAATACAAAAATTAGTAATTCCTACCAGGATACCTCTCATCACTGAACATAGAACTAAGTCAACTCAAGCAGCTCATTTCTGTTGGCCAGCGTACACATAGTCCCACCTTTTCCAGCTATTCCACTCCTGCATGAGTTGTGAGGATTGAACAGTAGACAAAGGACTGTCAGAAGCAGACTTAACAGTGTGG
>NW_007727454.1:26744-34339 GCF_000696425.1 Galeopterus variegatus | reverse complement strand
AACCCACAAGCCGCCAGAAAAAAAAGTCTTTCTCTTTGGGTTGGGGGATTGTAGGTAATATTCTGAATTGTTTCCAGTGAAACCCACCTCTACAATCAGAAAGTGAGACTATGAATATGATTGATGAACTGTGAAATAGTATATAAATGTTACATTTTTATTTTTACTTTTATTGGCCATTTTAGCCCACAGAGTCCTCTTTTTAAGACAGCTCCTTTCTTCTGGGAACACTGCTTAAGTCTGGATGTAGAAAGCAAGTCTGAAAGGCACAATATGCACATCCAAGTCTGCCAATTCCAAAAGTCTATTATTTTGCAGGGTAAATGGTTCTTTTCTGTTTATAATGAACAGGTTTTGTTTCTTTTTGTTTTGTTGATTCGGTTATGTAAGGAGAGTTATCAACATAAACAAGAAGAAGCCAAGTCAGGAAACAAAAGCCTGGTCAGAACTAGAAGCCACTCCAGGAGAAATACACATGTCTGTCCCGTCTTCTGTCAGAAATGTTCTGAAATCCTCTAACGCAGGTATTATCACTAAGAGCCCCCTTGACTTACAGTATACCGAGACTTCCCACAACCCTCCCTTAAGTTAAATAAGTTCCTACCTTAACAGACATTAATTTTTTGCAGAAGGGCAGAAGGCATCTTTCTTTCCTGAGTTACAACATAGACATGCAGATCCAAAAAGATATTTCAGACTATCAAAAATACTGAAAGCTAATTCTATATTATAAATGAATAGAATCATGATTCTAATGGGCTTTGATCCTTTTAATCTTGGGAGGATGTAATATCTTTAAATCCTTTTGAAAGAGTAATCGTTGAATGCAAAAAAGTAAGCAATTTATATTTTAAGTATTATACTGCCCCCTTGTGTATCTTGTGTTTATGAAAACGTAGCTCACAAAATACAGTAATTATAATTCTCAGAAATACTTCACTGGAATCTCAGATATTGGAACTAAAAAGAACCTCAAAAGTCATCGAGATCAGCGTGCTCATTTCACAGAGAAGAGAACTGAATTCCTGAAGGATTAGATAACTTGTTCAAGTTAACTTGTTCACTGCTAGTTAATAACAGAGGAAACAGCTGAATAGAATCTAAACCTCTCAGTGTGTTAATTTCTCTATAAAATGGAAAAAAAGAAATGGGGGAGGGTTGGAATTAGGCAGATCAAGATTTGAATTCCAGATCACCATTTAGCAACTTCCCAAGCCTACGTTCTCCCATTCATAAAATGGAATGAATACACGCGTACTTCAAAAAGTTCATGGAAAAACAGAATTGAAAGACGATATGTATCTTTGATAATATGAATCTTCCCATGAACTTTTTGAAGTACCCTTGAGGCAGGAATAGTGTAGGGACATGCTCCAGAGAAGCTACTCATAAATATTCAGCCCGGATCAGCACTACCAGCTCTTTGCCTGGCAGGTAACGGACTCATAATGCACTGGCAGCAGCTAAACCACACAACCCATCAACGTGCTACCCTGTCGCACCTGCGCACAAGGAGGAGCCAAGGTGCAAATAACCACCTTTAGGACCTTTCACCTGCAATGGACAAGGACAAGGTTAAGGGAGGTAACTTCTGCACGTGACCCAGAGCTGGTACCACCTTACTAGGCCTTTACTACCTTAACTCCTCCTTCACGGAGGAATATTCCTCCCCTCAGTTAGGACAGAGAAACACCCCCATCCCAGGACAATATATAAATCCTCCCTCCCCTTGGGAACACAGGTTCTCATTTTGCTTTCCGAAGCCACCTACGTGAACACGTTGGCGCGTAGTCTCTCTACACAATAATATTTCTATGTTTGTCTATCTCTTTCCTTTTGTTCTCATTGAGTGAGCTCACTGGACTGTGGACTTCAATTGGTCCCAAGTAAGGTTATTCTTGCTTGGTAGGATCAAGGACCTAGGTTAAGCTGTCCGGTATCACCTTCATAGTAGCTATTGCAAAGGTGTTGAAAGGACTCAATATGACAATGTTCATCAAGCCCCTGGCATAAGTATCTTCAATATAGTAATATGCTAATTGGTAATATAACTATAAAAATACATAGGAAATTGTTTTTAAATTATTATAGACTTCAAGATCTTTGGATAAAGGCATTCTAAAATAATGAAAATAATAATGAATTTAAGGCATTTAAATTTGAACCTTTTCCAAACTGGCATAAAATAAAGCTTGGAAAAATAAAGCTAGTTCTTCTAATTCCTGTGTTTCTTCAAGATCTTTGGATAAAGGCATTCTAAAATAATGAAAATAATAATGAATTTAAGGCATTTAAATTTGAGCCTTTTCAAAACTGGCATAAAATAAAGCTTGGAAAAATAAAGCTAGTTCTTCTAATTCCTGTGTTTCTTCAATCATAATATTTATTCTATTTTAATTCAAATAAAGTTGTTAACAGAAATTACCATAGAGCAAACACTATGCGAGAGATGAAGCAATGAACAGGACTCTCGGATAAGGTTCAGAGAAAAGCAAAGGAGAGCCTCAGTGTTAGGTCGTGGTTCCCAAGTCTCCTCTGCTAAGGGCACTTCACCCTACAACGTCAAGACAGCCAGCCTGGAAAGTGGAGGCAGGAAGTTTCATTCTGACATTGCTAATAATTAGCTATGTCAACTTGGGCAGTCATTCCATCTGTTCCCCTTTCTTCACCTGTAAAATGAAGTCACCCTCTACCTTGTAAGGTCTTATAGTGAGGGGGTCTAATGAAAGTTGAAAAAACACTGTGAACTCTGAAGTGTTTAATAAAGTAAGATTAAGTTTGTTATCTTAAAATTAAAGCAATAATAAACACTGTCACCAAACTGGGGAACAAAATCCAACCTTAGAAAGTTAAAAGCAACTGAGATTACAAAATTCTGTTAAGCAGCATTCTGCTCCCCGTGAAATCTCTCTTCCCTCTACAATTCCACAGGCTTCTCATGGAGATTACTCCCAAAATTCTGGCACCACATTATCTTTAACTCTTAAATCATTTCACTCAAGGGTCTCCTGATAACAGCATTGACAGAGCTTATCCCTGACTGTATCCCACAAAACAAACAGACACCAGCAGGATAAAGGTAATTCATCTTAGTTTGCCATGAAAATGACTAATATTGATTACTCTGGTTCATCACTGCAGTAATTCACCCTGATAGTGACAGTTAAGTGCTGTAATCTGCTCTGTTTTTATATGTGGCCTGATATACAGAAGCCTTAAAGCCCCAAAGGACAGCAATAAAAATGAGTGGACTTCTTTTCAATAGGTGTCTAAAACAGGTGGCCATAAGCAACCTCTAATATCTGAATTCGAAAGTCACAAAACGTTGGTAATAAGTACTGATTTGTGAGCCACAGGTAGTAACAACTGAACACCTACTATGGGCCTATCCCAAAATAAGTACAAACATCAGAAAGGAATATTACTGGAGTTGACAGTGTGGTAGTAGAGGGAAGGTGCTGATATAAACTACCCTATGAGGTAGAGAGTGATAACACCATGATTGTTGTTGAGGTGGGGCACATTGCTTACAACTGCGGGTAATGAGTGCAATGGAGCTTCCAGGGTAATTATCCTTAAACAAGTTAACTCAAGCTCTTGATTCAATCCAACAATTATATAGTATTTGCATCTAAGAGTGCTAGAATAAAAGTGCTGTCAGAAACAAAATAAAAGATCCAACTACATAAATACAATAGACAGCTCACCATGAAACACACTGTTGTCCACCAGAAAATGCCTGCGGTACTGCACACAATTCTTTTTCTCCAAGTTCCAGTAGCTCATTGTCAGAAGATTTCTGGCACAGCATCAAAACCAAATTGCTCTGTCAAGGGAAACAGAATGAGACAAAAATGAGGAAAACAGCAGCCACACGCTCACGCTGGTAGCAGAATGCCACTTGTTGCCCAGCATTACAGGTGACAAACATAAGTCATATTTCTCCACACATGGAGCTGGAATCCTCCAGGCCCTAAGAGATTTCCCACAAGTCTTCCAGGGGCTAGAATGTCATTTAGCATACCAAAACAGTAATTTTTCAAACAGCACCTTTCAGGGCTCAAAGTTACTGCTAACTACAGGGAAAATAAATCTACCATCAGGGAACAAGTTTCAGGACTGGCTTATGTGCTCCAGGCCTCCTCACTATTTGGCCCGTCAATGCTGGTAACTTTTCAGGAAATTTCAGTTGAAGGTAGAAGGCAACTAACAGAAGTTATCATTCCCAGTTCCTAAATTTTGTGTCGGTATCACTCTGGCAGACTGGATGATCAATCCATGGAACTGTTAGAAACTATAACAGCGTCCACATGGTCATGGGCAAGTCAAACACAGTAACAAAAGTGCCTCCCTCTTTTGGGCTCACTGCACGAGTCTGCCTAGGAATACGAGGCCCTGGATCTGCCCAGGCTGAACTTACTGGTGTAACTAGAGCCCACACAGGCCTCAGCGGGGAAAACCACCAGTGCCTGCCCCTGCATAAGACTTGCCCCTCCACAGACACAGAGAAACACAATGCTAGCTAGAGCAAGAACTTGAAAAGCAGAGATCTGAGCTGATGAATTAAACTCTTCCAAAAGCTGATGTGCATAACCCTGAACAAATCCCCCTTTGTTCTCAGGATTTGGCTAAAGCAACTTTTCAGAATTCCAACCTTCTTTCTCTTCGCGGAATACAGCCAGGCAAAACCAAGCAAGGCTGGCGTGAAGTAAAACCCACAGGTGGGAAGCAATTTGTCATTTGTCCTATTAAAGCAATCTAGAGTTTTGTAAATGCACCCTAGGATGCAGTAAGTCGCTTAGTGAAAAAAATAATCAGAGGGTTGTCTATTCATTAGTGGAACAACCTAAAGCTTTTGTCAGAGCTTCTCCTTGGCTTCCTAAGGCTCATCCTTAACCCTCCCCAACAGGGATTTTACCTGACTCCAACCCGTCCCACCTTTTCTCTGGCTTCAAGCCTTGGCTCCTTCCTTCATCTTGCCTCGTCCCCAGCTGGCCAGGTCTGGCTGCTTATCCTACTTCCTAAGGCTGCAGGAGTCTCACCACTGTATGGAACCGATTATAAAATATGACAGAAAATAGCTGATTATGGAAATAACCTCACCTCTGCCCTCTCCCTAGAAAACACTGCCTCCTACAAACATTCTTTCAAAAAGAGGACTGGCAAGTTAGCTCAGTTGGTTAGAATGCGGTGTTGATATACCAAGGTCCAGGGTTCAATCCCTGTGCTGGCCAGCAGCCAAAAAAATAAGTACTTTTAGTTATATAAATAATGTAGTTATAGATGTTTATTAATTTAAAAAAAAACTCAAGCAATATTGAAATTTATCAAATTTTCTAAAAAATGAAAGTCTCCTCCCATTTCATGTCCCTCTCCTGGAATGACTACTTCTGTTTGGTGTGTATCATTCTAGTTCTCTTCCTATATATTTACATAAAGTTACATGTATGTAATTTTGAAGACTTCTATGTTTTTAATTAAGAATATGTTTTTCCAAAAATTGAAAATAATTTCCAGTAATAACAGTAGTAGCTATTTCATACTCCACAGTGCATTAATATTAGAAACATTTTAATTTACATGGAATTAAAGAGAACCCTGTACTCATGCTGTTTTTCCAAAAATTGAAAATAATTTCCAGTAATAACAGTAGTAGCTATTTCATACTCCATAGTGCATTAATATTAGAAACATTTTAATTTACATGGAATTAAAGAGAACCCTGTACTCATGCTCATTTGCTCATTTTTTCTTACTAGCTTGATTTTATGCTTTCATGTGTCACTCTTTATTTTTCCCTCTCTGCTCATTCTCAGTTCAAGGAATAAGGTAGTGAAGTCAAAAGAGAAATAATAATGTACATTTGTTTATAGTGAGCAAAACACAATTCACATGCATGACTCTCGTTTGGCCCTTATTAATCTTCTGAGGTGGGTATTGTTATCTTCTTCTACCACGTGAGAGGAGGAGAGAAGAAGGTCTTGGAGAACCTAAGTGATTCACCTATGCTGATAGGAAAAGATAGCAATGGGACTTGAAATTATATCTTCAGATTCTAAACCCAAGGCCCTAGCCATGATAGACCACAAGGAACTAGGCTACTACATAATGTGATGGTTTTAAAATACGTCCTACAAATTCTTATACTTTTCTCGCTTCAAAAAGTTGAATCTAAATTCACTTTCCTTTGAAATGGGCTGGACTCAGTGATGCATTTTTAATAGTAAAATCAGCTGGAACTGATATGAGTCTTCCAAGATGAGGTCATACGAAGGATACAGCTTCTGCCTGGGTCCCTCTCTCTCTCAGGATGCTTGCCCTGGAAACCTGGCCACCAAGTTGTGAGGAAGCCCAGGTATAAGTATTCCAGCTGATAAGCCCAGCTAGGCACTCAGCCAACAGCCAGTATCAACCATAAACACATAACATGGCCTTAATGTTTGTGAACCTCCAAAATTCCTATATTGAAGTCTAACCCCCAGTGCAATGCTATTAGGAGGTGGAGCCTTTGGGGTCCACCTTCACGATTGGGATTAGCGCCCTTTTAAAAGAGACCCCAGAGAGTTAGCTCTCCCCTTTCCACCATAAAAGGACACAGTGAAAAGCTGGCAGTCTGCGACTCAGAAAAGGAACACCAAATCTGCCAAGCTTGATCCTGGACTTCCTGGCCTCCAGACTATAAGAAATAAATTTATAAGCTACCCAGTTTGTGGTATTTTGTTATCACAGCCCAAATGGACTAAGACAACATGAGAATGAATGAACCTATAGATTTTAACGCTAAGTCTTCAAGTGTTCTAGCTGGGGCCCCAGATATTGATGAACAGAAATAAGCCATCCCTTCTGTGCTCCATCTGTATTTCTGACCCATGGAAACAGTGAAAGATAATTGCTGTTATTTTAAGACACTAAGATTTGGGGTAGTTTGCTACACAGCAAAAGATAACGAATAAAGGTAACATCCTCTGATACATCCAAGCAGGATCAGGACCTTCAACCCTTGGAGGACAGAAACATAAACCCACAGAGTGCATGTAATATTGAGATATTTCAGCACTGGGTCACATCAGTGGTCCAGGCTTTCCAGCTTCCAGATCTTTTTGCTCACCCTGTAATCACTGCCCTTTTCCTTAAAAGCTGGGTGAAATGCCACTGCCTTCATGAAATGTCCCCAGGAATCTCTCCCTCCAGCTTACCTAAAAATTCTCTCATGCACTGAACCTCTATCATCCTGTCTCCCAGTTACTGAGTACCTTCTATGTATCAGGAACTGTGATAAGTCTGCATCAGTGAGTCACAACCTTGACTACCCGTTAGAATCCCTGGGAGCTTAAGCATACTGAATCCCAAGCCACACCTAGGCCAACTACATCAGAATCTCAGAGGGCGGGGGGGGGGGGGGCTTGGGACTTGGGCATTGGTGGGTTTTAAAGCTCCACAGGTGATTCCAAAGTGCAGCCAAAGCTGAGAACCACTACTTTAAGCACATTATCTCTACTCCTTGAAGACACCCTGCTGGGCAGGTGTTTTTGGAAGACGGAGTTCAGAGAGTTTAAATGGTTGAGCTAGAGCACAAAAATATGAGCTGTGTGCCT
>NW_007727454.1:25157-25526 GCF_000696425.1 Galeopterus variegatus | reverse complement strand
CAGGTAGAGAGGTATGCTCAGTGAATTTAAAGGACTTTTTGGTTGCTCCCAAGGAGGCGTGAACTGTTCAATTTCAATTAGGGAGCAGGCCAAGGTACTCATCTTTTGGGGGCAGGTGAGGACTGGAGGACTCATGTTGAATTGGCAATATATTGGTCAAGGACAAATGTGCAGCTTGTTTTGGCATTGGAGGGTACAGGAACAGGATGTAGCCTGATATATGGCAACCCAGATAAATTTCCAGAGGCCACAGTTCATATATATGGCTATGGAGGACATACTACTGAGGTGAAAGCTTTGTCATTGCCATGGGGCATAGGAAGATTACCTCCTCATGTATATACTGTATATATATATATATATATCTCC
>NW_007727454.1:10017-25015 GCF_000696425.1 Galeopterus variegatus | reverse complement strand
ATCCAGATAAGTTTCCAGGGGCCACAGTTTGTATAGATGGCAATGGAGGATGTACTACTGAGGTCAAAGCTGTGTCATTGCCATTGGGCACAGGAAGATTACCTCCTCGTGTATATTCTTTTTATATATCTCCTGTAGCTGAGTACATCTTGGGTATCGATGTACTTTATGGTTTGCACCTGCAAACAACAGGTGGAGAGTTTGGGCTCTGAATACAGACAGTAAAGCCTGTGTTACAAGGATATGCTAAACATGACCCACAGGTGTTACCCAAGCCAAGACATGTAGTTAATGTAAAGCAGTATCACCTACCAGGAGGACATGCAGAGATAAGTGCTACTATACTGGAATTAGAGAAAGTTGGTATTATTCGTCCAGCTCAGAGCCCATTTAATGCTCCAGTACGGCCAGTGGAAAAAGTCTAATGGTACCTGGAGAATGACTGTAGATTATCGAGAACTGAACAAAGTAGTGCCTCCTTTGCATACAGCTGTGCCTTCAGTTCATGACTTGATGGATCAGCTGACGACTCAGCTGGGGACTTATCATTATGTACTGGACCTTGCAAATGGTTTTTTTCTCCATTCCAATCTCGGCTGATAGCCAAGATCAGTTCACCTTCACATGGGAAGGAAGACAGTGGACCTTTCAAGTATTGTACCAAGGTTATCTGCATAGCCCAACCATCTGTCATAGTTTGGTGGCTGGGGACCTAGCCAAGTGGACTAGGCCCAGCACAGTTACAATGTTTCACTACATTGATGATGTGTTACTAACCTCTGATTCTCTTGCAGATTTAACCCAGGCAGCTCCAACACTGCTAAGTCATTTGGAACAATGTGGGTGGGCCATGAACACACCCAAAGTGCAAGGACCTGGGCTGTCAGTCAAATTCCTGGGAGTGGTCTGGTCAGGTAAGAAGAGGGTCATCCCAGAAGCTATTATAGATAAGATACAGGCATACTCTCAACCCACAATGGTAGCTCAGCTACAGATGTATTTGGGACTTTTGGGGTATTGGAGGGCTTTTGTACCCCATATGGCCCAAATGGCACACCCACTATATGCATTGACAAAGAAAGGAGCCCTCTGGGATTGGACTGAGAAAGTAGAACAAACTTATTGGGCTACAAAAAGGGCAATACAGCAAGTACAAGCTTTACAAGTGGCTGACCTCACTAAGCTGTTTGAGTTAGACGTACATATAACCCAGGAGGGGTTAGGGTTGGGTTTGTGGCAGAGACAAGACCAACTCCACACACCTATAGGATTCTGGTCTCAGCTCTGAAAGGGTGCTGAAGTGTGCTACACCCTAATAGAAAAGCAGTTAGCAGCTGTGTATTCTGCCTTGATAGCCTTCGAAGCTATCAGAGGAACTGCCAAAGTCCTAGTAAGGATGACATACCCTATAATAGGTTGGCTGCACACGTGGGCAACCAACCCTAAAACAGGTGTAGCCCAGACTCCCACTCTGTCTAAATGGGGAGCATATATAGAACAAAGGAGCACTGTGTCAACAAGTCCTCTGTCCAAAGAGTTGCAAACTGTGCTACGCCCAGTAGAGGTGTGGAGGAAACTTTGACACAACCCTTACCCATGGAGGTGGAAGCTACACCTTTCCATGAGGGACAGGGACCTATCACAGAGCAAGCTTGGTATACAGATGGCTCTAGCATGGGACCCTCAGCATCATGGACAGCTGTTGCTGTCCAGCCCTTAACAGATACCACGTGGTATGAAAATGGCACAGGGCAAAGCAGTTAATGGGCTGAATTGAGAGCAGTATGGATGGTGATTAAAAATGAGCCTGGGCCGTTAACCATCTGTACTGACAGCTGGGCTGTTTACAAATGTTTAACCCTTTGGATTTCTACTTGGAAATATCAACAGTGGATGGTAGGCCACTGACCACTCTGGGGACAAGCCACGTGGCAAGAATTATGGGAATTGGGGCATGAGAAAGAAGTAACTCTTTTCCATGTCACAGGACACTTCCCCTTAGCCAGTCCAGGAAATGATGAAGCCGATGCCTTGGTTAAGGTAAGATGGCTGGAGAGAGCCCCAGCTACTGATGTAGCCCAGTGGTTACATCTACGAATGCAGCATGCTGGCAGTAAAACCATGTGGATGGAGGCTCAAAGATGGGCCTTGCCTATAAAATGAGAAGATGTAGTGAATGTCTGTCATGTTTGTCCAGTGTATGCTCAAGAAGTCCACACCCCCAGCAGATACCCCATACAGATGGGCAAATAGCTCAAGGAAGGGTGCCCCGACTCAATGGCAGGTGGACTTTGTTGGACCACTGCCAAGGTCAAAGAATCTCAGATTATCTTCACAGCTATTGATATGGCTACTGGTCTTTTGTTTGTATGGCCTTGTAAGGCCCCAGACCAGGTAAACACTGTGAAGGCACTGAATAGCCTTATAGCTATGTATGGTCGGCCTATAGTTATAGAAAGTGATAATGGAACCCACATTACTGGACATGGGGTTCAGAGGTGGGCCTCCCAGTTGTCCATTCAGTGGAAGTTACAAGTGCCATATCATCCCCATGCAGCAGGAATGACTGAATGGTACAATAGCCTTTTAAAAAAGGGACTAAGGCTATCTACCCAACCCCCATCCCTGAAGAGGTGGGCACAGCGATTATGGCCAACTGTCAGAATTCTAAATGAGAGACCCCGCAAGGGCAGACCCTCTGCAGTGGAAGCTCTGTTGCATAGGGCTGCAGCACCTATACAGTTGCTAATCACTACTAAAGATAAACTTTTGAAGCCAGGATATGGTAAGAATGGAAATATTCTCTTACCGGCCCCAACCTGTTTGAAACAGGGACAGATAGTACAATGGGAATGGCCTTGGAGAATAAAAGCCCCCCACATATGCTGGGTAGGTTTAATAGGGCCTTGGGGAAAAGGATTAGAGGAAGGCCTACAAGTTTCACCTGGGGTGACAAGTACCTGGCCTCCTCAAGTAAAGGTGACATGGCCTGGTACAGATGAGCACTCTATTCCAAAGGGCACATTTGTATTATCATTATGGCGAATTATGAGTTCCCCATACTGTTACATATAGAACCTACAGATCCAGTGTTAGCAGATAAAGTATGGTATTATAAACCAGGTAAGATACCTACTCCTGCAACCATCCTTTCTCAGGATGGCAAACTGGCATGTATCTTACCAGAGGCGCAACAACTTCCCCTATTGGTACCAATAACTGGCTGCAGGCACTGCACCAGAGTCATGTGATCAACGTATCTGCCTGCTGAATATGCGTTGAACTTCCCATCAGTATGACAGCAGGATTTGCATGGAGGATCACACCAATGATTACTACTAACCGGACATATGCAGCTGACAGTTAAAAGGACAGAACTGCAAGCCTTAAGGCATATTGAATGGACAATAGGTTATATAAATGTAAGGGTCATTTATCCTGGCTAAGAGAACATTGAGGAAGACTCTGGACATGTAGATTGTAGGGCAAGGGACCCTGAAGGGGTGGACTATTGGGAAAATGAAACAATTTGATCAGGCTCCCCTCACCTCAGGGCCAGATAGGGGTGGTTCAGTAACACTGTGTGTGTGGGTGGAGTACAGGCACCTGCAAGGCAGCGCCACTTTGGCTGGTTTTTACTGCCTCAGGTGCCTGCCCTGTGCAGCCATATTTTTTCCAGACCTGCAAATTCCAAGGACCATGTGGCCAGTTGCCTAGCTTATAGACCTGCATGAAAGGGTCTGGTGACCCAGCCTGGCATGTGAAAGGTTTGTGACCCAGTCTGTGAATGGGCTTGAGGGGTCTGGGAGCTCCAGACCCAGCCCTAGCTTGACAATGGCCCATTCAGTGGATTACCAGCAGGTAAAAGAGCCATGACAATTAGCATGGTCGCCTAGCTTTACAATTGGCATCACAAACAGGATAAGAGCGTTACAATTGGCGACATCAGCATCAGCCTCAGCCTTGCAGTAGCTTTGCCCTAGCCAGACACCAGTCCTGCCTTGAACTAACATTATGTCTCAGGTAAGTCTCTTCTCATCTCTGCAGCAAAAAAAAAAAAGGGTAGTGGTGAATGAGATGCTCTCTCAGAGCCTTTCCAACTTTAATATTCCACATTCTATTACTAAAGATATTGGGCAACTCCTCCCCAATATTCCAATCCCTTCATCTTTAATCATGAATTAAGATAACCCTGAGAAACCACAAAATAACTCAAAATAACACAAAAACTCTCAGGCATCAGTTGTGTAGCATTTAACTCATATGGAGAAGTGCTGATTTCCTTCTCTTTAAGCATGGCCTGGAGATAAAAGGCAAAATTAACAGGGTCTGACAGTAATATTTATAAAATGACAAGCACTTAGAAATGAGAAGGCATAGGATAAGAGGCCTCGAAACTATATCCTGCACTTCACAGCCTCTGACACATTTGGGAATCTCTGCACCCAGGTATCCCTATAAGTTGACAAATCAAAGTAAATCCAGTTAAAAACCAAGACTTCAAAGAAAGTTGCTCCTCTCTCATTTCTCCATTAATTTTAACACAAACAAATCAAAAGAACTACACAGCAGGGATGGGGTGGGAGGGGCCAGTGCTCCTCTTCTGGCCCAGGCCCAGACTGACGGCTTCCAAAGCAGTTCAGAAGGGCCCTGGTCAGAGAGGCCCATGTCACCAGGCAGATACCCCTCCCCCACTTCCCACAGGTTTCCAAGCACCACCAAACTGGTTGTTAAAGGCCTCTGCAAACAGCCTAATTCCATAGCCTACCCCCTCCCAGCTATGTACACAAAAGGAAAGAAATAAAAGGGTACTTTGTTCATTTTTTAAGGCTCACAGGAGACACCACTAAACCCCACATTCCTGGTGTGTTTCTTTAAAGCTAGTTAAGCAATGAGATGCAAACCAACTTCCAAAGACATTTGGATGCTGCATTTGAAAAGGTGGGTTTAAAATTTATCATATGTATCCAGGGCTTGAAAGAGTCCATACATTTCAGTCTAGTAATTCATCTTCTGGAAATATATCCAAAAGAAATCATTAAAGATGCAGATCAAAATGAATATATGAAGATAATTACTACAGCATTTTTTATTACACACAAAAATTAGAACACTAAATACCCAACTACTGGGGCAGCCTTGACTGTCATGTACATATTAACAATTGTGTGTGTAAAGAATTAGAAAATTAGCAAGGGAAAATTGCTCATGATTTAATGCTACATAAAAAAAAAAAAAGAATGTAGTGTGATATCAATCATGAAAAACAATACCACATAGCATAGAATAATGGACCTGATTTTTAAAAAAATGTTAATGTTTCATCATTAAGTGGAATGTTTGCGAATGTAGTGTGATATCAATCATGAAAAACAATACCACATAGCTTAGAATAATGGACCTGATTTTTAAAAAAATGTTAATGTTTCATCATTAAGTGGAATGTTTGCTGTAGGTTATTTGTACATATCCTTTATCATGTTAAGAAAGCTTCGTTCACCACAGGTATGTACAATCAACTTTTTGTTACAATAAAAAAAGCTTCATTCTGTTCCAATTTTATGAACTTTTTTTGCATAACTTGATATTAAACATTACAGTATCACTTTCTCTGCATCTACTGATATGATCATATTTCTCCACTAATTTGTTAATGTGAATTTTCTGGTGTTAAGCCAATTACAAGAGAAACCCAAGTTGGTCATAATGTAATATCTTTTTATACATTATTGAATTTGGGTTGCTCATGTTCTGTTTATGTTTTTTACATGTGTGTTCCTAAGTAAGATTGGCCTATAATTTCCATTTCTCATATTGCTGTTGACAGGCTTTTGTATAGAGGTTGTTATAGCTTTATAAAATGAGTTTCTATCTCCTGGAACAATTTATGCATTTGAAATTTTTTTTCCTCAAATGTTTTGTGGAACTTGCTGATGAACTCATCTGAACCTGGACTTTACAGAGAAATATTTGAATA
The DNA here is from genome assembly GCF_000696425.1 of Galeopterus variegatus. Lineage (NCBI taxonomy): Eukaryota > Metazoa > Chordata > Mammalia > Dermoptera > Cynocephalidae > Galeopterus > Galeopterus variegatus. Next base: position 19,038 of record NW_007727454.1, on the reverse strand, counting down.
GTGGTTAATTTTACTTAAAAATTATAACATTATTCAGGCTTTCTATTTTTTCTAAGTCAGTTTTGGTAAGTCATATTTGTCTATAAATTTATTCATTTCCTCTATACTTTCACAAGTGTTTTAGCATAAAGTTATTCAGAATATTCTTGATATCTTTTTAATACCCCTGCTTTTTCATTACTAATATTGTTTATTTGTGCCTCTCCTTTTTAAATCAATCTCATCACATGTTCATCAACGTTACTAGTTTTTACAAAAAGCCAAATTTCGTCATTACTCATCCTCTTTATTGATTGACATGGAATTATTACTATATTCTCATTTCCTTCCATCGAGTCTATTTTGCATCTTTTTCTAACTTTCTAATTTCAACATTTAACTAATTTTCAGGCTTTCTTCTTTTCTAATATAAACATTTAAAGATATACATGCTTTAGCTGCTTCTCCCACCCAAGTTTTGACCCACAGTATTTTTATCATACAGTTAAAAATATTTTCTGAATTCTATTACAACCTCTTTCTGGACTCAAGGGTTATTTTGAAACCTACTTCCACAATTATTTATAGGTATCTTTTTGGTATAGTTTCTTGTTTAATTGCATTGTGGTCACAGATCTAGTCTGTATGATACCAATCCTTTGATAAAGATTTGCTTGACAAAATAGTCTGAGGTCACGTTTCACAAATGTTCTGTGTTTGAAAGAATGTGTAGTCTGCAGTTTTGAGATGTTGTGATCTTCACTTGTCTATCACCTCAAATTTATTAGTTCTATCCTTCAAATCTTAAGTGTTAACTGACTTTTCCCCCCATTTTATCAAGTACTAAGGAGGGCTGGCCAGTTAGCTCAATTGGTTAGAGCGTGGTGCTGTAACACCAAGGTCGTGAGTTTGGATCCCTACACCAGCCAGCCACCAAAAAAAAAAAAGTACTGAGGGAGTACATTAAAATTTCACTGGGATTATGTATTTCTCATTGTTAATTTTTTTTCTTATATTAATTAAGGTCATGTTATAAGATGCATGAAACTATCTTATCTTTCTGATAAGACCCTCTTTCTCTTTAAAAATGTTTTGTCATGTAAATTCTATGCTGTCTAATGTCAATATTGCCAGCTTTTTTTTGGTTTTTAATCACCCATTTTCCTCTATTATTTTACTTTTAAGATTTCTGTATCCTTATGTTGTAGACATGTCTCTTATACACAACATATAGCTGAATTCTTCATCCACTGACAACCTTTGGTTTCTTTAGATTATAATTACTGAGACATTGGCATTTATTTCTACATCTTATTTTGTGCTTGCTGTCTGTCTCACCTGTTGTATATTTTTTTCCTCAGCTTTCTTGATTATCTCAAGATTTATCTTTATCTTTTTATTTTTCCCCATTAGCTAGAAAGTTATCTATTCTTTAACTTTTAGTGGCTGCCTTAGAAATTTTAACATGCACACTTTACTTATCAAGGTCCAAATAATATCTTTAAATCCTCACAAACTATACAAGAACCTTAAAATGTATTAACTCCTTTTGCTTCTCCAACTTATGTCACTAGTTCCACTGAAGATATCACTATTATTTTATACACTCAATACGTGCTTTAACCTACAATTTTTTTCCCTTTCTTAGCTCTTTATTACTTGTTTTTGAGACCTACTATCTGCAAATAATTTTCTTCTGCCTGAAGTGTATCCATTTAGGGAGGATCTGCTAGAACAAACTCTAGGCTTATGTAAGTCAGGAAAGTCTTTATTTTGTCCTTGTTTTTAAAAGATATTTTTAACGGAAATAGAATCCTAGGCTGACAGTCACTCTCAGTGCAGGAATGATAATATTCTATTGTCTTGTGGCTTCTATCATTGTACGATCAGGATAATTTGTCATGTCTTTGAAGATAAGCTGCCTCTTCCCTCTGACCTTAAGATTAGTGTTCTGCAATTTAATTATATTTTATCTATATGTGGATTTCTTTTTATTTATCCTGACTGGGATTCATATGACTTCATGACTATGTGAAATGCTTTTCATTGGCCCTTGAAAATTCTCAGCCATTATCTCTCTAAATGTTGCCTGTTCATTTTTTTTCTCTTCTTGTTCTGAAACTATAATTAAAATTTTCTTCAGATTCAGTTGACTAAATTCCTGTCCAGCTTGGATTTACTTGTTGTTAAATCCATTCACTGAGTTATTTTGAATTATTATATTTCTATTCTTTCAAGTTCTATTTGGTTCTTTACAAAATCAGCTTGGGTTGGTTAGAGTGTGGTGCTGATAATACCAAGGTCCAGGGTTTGATCCCTGTATTGGCCGGCCAAAAAAAAAAAAAAAAAATCAGCTTGTTTAGCCTTTACAGTTTCTTGTCCTCAGCTCATATTTTGTGTTTAGTGGGGATTTGTAGGTTTGGTTTGGCTTGGTTTTACACTATAAGATGCTTCTTTGCCTTCTAATTTCATTGGTGAGAATTCTCTGTAGTCTAAGATAAAAATAGATTCCTCCAAAAAAGGAAAAAAATTGGCTTCTGCTCACTACCAGGGACACTTTCAATGTAGGAACCCCTTAAATCAAATTTTCACTGAGTTCTGACCATGTAGTTACTGTGAATTTCAGACGCACATATTAGAGCTGACTTAGAATCCAAATTCTCAGGACCAAATAAGCAGGCAACTGCTCAGCACCAAGTTTTCTCATAAGTAATTTTTCTTATACTCTTCTAGGGTTGGAAAGAAAACAGGTGATTTTTGTTTGTTTTGGGGTTTTTTTTTTTTTTCCCAATTCACACTTTTAAGCGAGAAACCTTTTGAAGTTCCAGCTTTATGACTAGAAGATCCCTTCTCAGATGTCTCACCTTGTCTCCTGTCCCCTGTGCCCTCAGGCCATGAAAACTGAAGTTCAAGTTAATCTGGCCTGGCAAATGTCCTTAAGGCAAAATCTCAATTGACCCCTCTTTACTTAGCTTTTGGCCTGAGTATTCATTACTTTCTTACTGAGTCATTGCATTTAAGAAAATCAACTTTCTATTTTATCCAGCATTTTAAAATTATCTCAGCAGGAGTGTTGCTAGAAACAGGGAATTCACATACAAAGCCACAGAACCATGCAATTTGACAGCAAAATCAGAACCTGATCTAGCCCCAAAATGTATTAGCTAAGTGCCTGCCATTTTGTAAAAATTGCTTGTTTTTTAGCACTTCTTATGTGCCAAGTATCTTGATAAGCATTTTACAAGTATCATTTTATTTAGTCTTTACAACTTTCACAAGGGTTAGGTACACTTATTATTCCCATTTTACAGATAGAGAAACTGAAGCACAGAGAGTTAAGTAATTACCTAAGGTCCCACAGCTATCAAGCAACAGCATTGGGACTTGAACTCAAAAAATCAAACTGCAAAGACTTTCCTAAGATCTGTGTAATTTTGCTTCCTAACAAATAATGAATGTAAGAGAGGAACAGAGAGAAAGACAATGAGAGAGCTCTGCTAAATAGTAGAATCCAGACTTTCCAATTTACAGTCCTTTCCACTTCCCTATGCTTATTTCAGGACTGGCATATTTCCATTGTTTTTGTTGTTGTTGTTGTTTTTACATATTTCTTCATTTTAAAAATGGACCCACAATGCAGATTGGAAATTAAGAGTATACTAAAAAAACACCACCTAAAGAAATGGTTGGGCCGGCCCGGTGGCGCACTGGAGAGTGCGCCACTTGGGAGCGCGGCGGTGCTCCTGCCGAGGGTTCGGATCCCATGTGGAGACCGGTTCCCGCTCACTGGCTGAGCGCGGTGCGGGCGCAACACCGAGGGTTGCGATCCCGTTGCCGGTCCCCGGTACGGGCGCAACACCGGGGGTTGCGATCCCGTTACTGGTCAGTAAAAAAGACAAAAAGGAAAAAAAAAAAAGAAATGGTTGATGGTAATTTAGTTCCGCTCTCAGCGGCCGTCAGTCGGGAACTCTAGCCCAATAGTAACACATTTGATCACATCTGAAGATGCTTCCTGATGGCACACAAACAGCAAATTTGTTTTTACACTTATTTCACCTACTGTCTAACATCCAAAAATTCCTTGATTTCTACTAATTGTGCCTATACCAGTGATTTCCAAATTTTTTAAATATTAGAAATGGACTTCAGAATAGCTCCATCCACAGTTCAAAAATTCAGCCTCAGAAAGGACATCCCCCAGGAGAAGGGCAGGCCTCCTAGTTTCCCAAGTTCATCTACCTCTCTTCTACTCCCCAACCCACCAGTGAGTGAAGGAAATTTATCACAGGAAACGTACTGGATTTTCAACTCCGCCTGCTTTCCCTACCCCTCCCAACCAGCAATAACAACCGCAGCTCCGATACAGGACCTGCCTTGCACTGGGCAATTAAACCTCCAGTCAGACATCATCTCTCCTCCTTCCCAACTGCACAGCAAGGTACCTGAGGGAAGAGCTTCCCTCTGTCTGTGCCCCCAAATAGGAGCGTTCAGGAGCCTATACTGTACAAAAGGCTATAATTGCCCCCAATCAATTTACAAATCGAATAAACCACCCATATGCTCTGGGCCCTCCTACCAGCACCATAGGCACGAGTAATAGATCTGCAACATAACCAGCGCCATCTTAGACAAGCCCAAGTACAAAATGGCGCTGCCCACCTCCTTCCCTCCCCTCCCCCCTTCCCTTTAGAGAAGCCTCCTGACTTAGAAACAAGTTTCCAGCTTCTGCATCGGTGCAGTTCTCCACCCAGTTACATCAACCTAACAGTCCCTCCCCTCCTACATTTTGCACCCAAAAGCTAATATAAACTCTGGCAAACCCACTGTTGGGGCTGTCCGCCATTTTCAGGGCAGCCATGGGCCCTGTGCCACTCTGAGCACAGCCCAGCAGATTTCTTTCTTTAATAAAGCTTGGGGCCAACCCCTGTGGCGCACTCGGAGTGCAGTGGCGCTCCTGCCGCAGGTTCGGATCCTATGTAGGGATGGCCGGTGCGCTCACCTGCTGAGCGCAGTGCGGGCGACACCAAGCCAAGGTTTGTGATCCCCTTACCGGTCACAAAAAAAGACAAAAAAAAATAATAATAATAAATAAAGCTTGAACGGTACCCGGCATCTCGGCTCACTTTCTTTCACCGAGGGGATGGAGAGCGGCCTAAACATAGCCCGAGCCCAGTAGGTTAGAGCTGGATGTTGTAACACAAGGTTAAGGGTTCAAATCCCTGTACCAGCCAGCCAACAAAACAATAAATAAATAAAAAGAAAACGATTTAAGAAGAACTTGCACAGTAAGGCAGAATACATGATAGATGGTAAGTGAAGCATGGTACAGGTGTTCAAAAAAAAGAAACCAGGGCTGGCTGGTAAGCACAAGCCAGTTGGTTAGAGCTCGGCCTTGGTACAAGGTCAAGGGTTCAGTCCGTGGACCGACCAAAAAAAAAGAAACCAAGCACCCAGGAAAGAATTCCTGGAGGGTGGAAGGTTAGAGCTGGATATCAAAGGATCAGCAGGTTTAAAAGAAGGAAGAGGAGAAGGTAGGGGTGGGCGATGAGGATGTTTTAGTAGGAAGGAACAGCAGATGTTCAAAAAACTATTTTCAGTTGTCAAGAAAAAAAATAAGGTACGTTATCAATATGCTGTTTAAATACAATGTGATATAATAAAGAACATATAAAGAAATTGGCAAAAATAACATTTCACCAAGAATGCTTAAACATAAATTATTCAGACTATAAGACCTGATATAGACCTCTCTTTAGAAGGATAACAGTAATGATAAAAACAAGAATTTTGTAAAGATTTTAGCCTAAGACAATGGTGGTAAAGTTAAGAATTAAAGTTTAATTTCTCTAAAGCCAGCAAAAATATTGTTAACCCTCCAACAGGTCAATAGAGAGCTTCTTCTACATAGGAATATCAGAAATTCTAAGAAGGAAATGTAAAAGGTCCCCAAAGAAATAGAGAAGGAGATGAGATACTAAGCCTGATTTGGTTACAAGAAATCTCAAGCTCAAAAGAGTTTGAAAAAAAAAATTAAATATTTTAAGTTGTAGAAACTCAGCTTTACTTTTCATGTAATTCCTAAGAATCTCTGAAAAAAATCAGAAGCTAGTGGAGGTAGTTCAAGCTAAATATATCCCTGTACTTCACATTAACTGATTCTCTTCAAGCTTGCAAGTTCTTGATTCTTTTTAAGTCTAACTAACAAGCAACCTGTTTGAAGTTACCGTCTGAAGAACGAAGTCATAGAAAGCATTAATGAGACAAAATAGGAAAATAAAACCAAATGGTATTAAAATTCCTCAGACAAAATTTATAATGTGGATTTTGGTGTTTGTTTCTTAAACTAGTACTAAAAAAAAAAAAAGATTAAATTTAAAGATATAGGGCCGGCCCAGTGGCGCACTGCATAGTGCGCCGCTTGGGAAGCGCGGCGGCGCTCCCGCGAGGCCCTTGCCAGATGCAGCCCCTCAACCTTGGACTTCCCAACCTCCAGAACTGTAAAAAATTTATTTTCTTTTTAAATTACCCAGTCTGTGGTATTCTGTTATAGCAACAGAAAACAGACTAAGACAATCCTATAGTTGTACATATGCAAAATATATAAATATATTTTGTGCAAATATATATAAATATATATATACTGCAATATATAGGATTATTCACTACACCATCGTTTGCAAAAAAGCAGAAGCAACCTAATTGATCACTAATCTGGTTATAGTATATCCACACAGTGGAAAACATGCAGCCATTAGATAAATAAATAAAAGAAGAGCAAGATGGTGGAACAGGACCTTCCAATGCTTGTCCCCTCTGCAGAAACATCCATTTGAACTATCCATCCATGCAAATAACTTCACAAGAGCAAAGGAAACCAGGTGAGAGATTACAGCACCTGAGCATAGCACAGAAATAAGAAAAGAAACATTAAAAAGGGTAGGAAGGACAGTTTTACATTACCCACATGATACCTCTCCCAAGCCTAGGCAGCACAGCAAGGAGAAAGATACCATCCACTTGAGGGAAAGAAAGGAAAGTGAGCACCAGGCTTTACCTCAGGCCCCAACACCAGGCTTGCCCCCAATAAAACCCAGTGCCAAGCAGGCCCCCACAGCCCCAGACTCTAGGCTAGTACCTGTGAACTGAACCTCCAGGCCCTCCCTGATACCAGGCTGGATCCCACAGCTTCAGGTTCCAGACCTGCCCAGTAAACTCAGTCTCCAGGCCCACCCCACTGCCAGGCCAACCCAAAAGTCCCAGGCTCTGGACTAGCCCCAATGGCACCAGGCTTCAGACCTGCCCCAGTGCCAGGACAGCCCCACAGACTCAGTCTCCAGGACCACCCCAGGTTCAGGCCTGCCCCCAAGCCAGTGGACCCAGACTCCAGGCCCATCCAGGTGCCAGGCCAACCCCTGCAGACTCCAGATCAAGTCCTACCCCAATTCCAGGGCAGCCCCTGGGGACCCAAGCTCCAAGTCCACCCCTGTGGGCCCAATCAATAGGTGCACCCCAGTGGATTCAGTCTCCAGACCCAACACCACAAATCAAATGCCAGGACCACCCACCTGCTGACCTATGCACCAGGCCAGCCTGCCTGAAGACTCTAGCAGCAAGACCACTCACAGACCACACCAGTCTGCACAGAATGTCTAGACAGGCTGAGTTAGTTATCACAGGAGTGGATTCCTAATAAAAAGGATGAGTTTAGCCCACTTCTCTCTCTGTCTTGTGTGCTTGCTTCTGCCTTTTGCCCTTCTACCATGGGATAACCCTTGCCAGATACCAGCACCATGCTCTAGAACTTCCTAGCCTCCAGAACCATGAGCCAAATAAACTTCTGTTCTTCATAAATTACTCAATCTGTGGTATTCTGTTCTAGCATAGAAAACAGACTGAGACACCAGATATAGGAAGGTGAAAGGTCTCCAGTCAGATTCAATCCAAACAAGACTACATCAAGACATATTATAATCGAACTGTCAAAAATCAAAGACAAAGAGAGGATCCAGAAGGCAGCAAGAGAAAAGAAGTGTATCCCATATAAAAGAGTTCCAATAAGTCTAACAGCAGACTTTTCAGAAGAAACCTTACAGGCCAGGAAAGAGTGAGATGACATACCAAAGTGCTAAAGAAAAAAAAATTGCCAACCAGGAACTCTTTACCCAGCAAAGCTATCTTTCAGACAAGAGGAACAATAAAGACTTTCACAAACAAAAGCTGAGAGAATTCATCACTACCAGACCTGTCTTAAAAGAAACGCTAAAGAGAGTTCTTCAAGCTAAAAGATAAAGATACTAATTAATAACACAAAAACATATGAAAGTATAAAATTCACTGGTAAAAATAAGTACATGTAAAATTCATAATACACTATATTAGTGGTGTGTAAATCACTTATATCTTTAGTATAAAGATTAAGATTAAAAATAATAATAATATGTTAAGGGATACATAACATGAAAAGAAGTAACTGTGACATTGAAACTATAAAATGTAGGGGGAAGGGGGAGGAGTAAAAATGTTGAGTTTTTTGGTGAAAAGTTATCAGCTTAAAGTAGCCTTTTATAACTATCATGTTTTATGTAAGCCTCATGGTAAGCACATAGCAAACTATAATAGATGCACAAAAGATCAAAAGTAGCAAACGAAAGCATACCACTAAAGAAAATCACTTGATCACAAAGCAAGACAGTAAGAGAGGAAGAAAGGAATGAAGGATCTACAAAACAACCAGAAAATAATTAGCAAAATAGGTTAAATTCTTCAATCAAAAGATATGGAGTGGCTGAATGGAATTAAAAACAAAAACAATAAAACAAGGTTGGCCAGTTAGCTCTGTTGGTTAGAGTGTGATGCTAAAATACCAAGGTTAAGGTGTTATAACACCTTATCCTATACCAGCCAGCCACCAAAATAAAAAAAATTTTATAAAGACCAAACTATAGGGCCGGCCCAGTGGTGCACTGCTATAGTGCGCCGCTTGGGAAGCGCGGTGGCGCTCCCGCCGAGGGTTCGGATCCCACATACAGACCGGCCGCTCAC
>NW_007727454.1:0-9017 GCF_000696425.1 Galeopterus variegatus | reverse complement strand
CGGTCCTGGTCCGGTACGGGCGCGACACTGAGGGTTGCGATCCGTTGCCGGTCACGAAAAAAGACAAAAAGGAAAGAAAAAAAAAAAAGACCAAACTATATGCTGCCTACATGAGACTCACTTCATCTTTAGGGACACACACAGACTGAGAGTGAAGGGATAGAAAAAGATACTCCATACAAATGGAAACCAAAAGAGAGCAGCAATAGCTACCCTTCTATCAGATAAAATAGTCTTTTAAGTCAAAAACTGTAAAAGGAAACAAAGAAGGTCATTGTATAGTGATAATGGGGTCAATTCATCAATGTATATGTATGCAAAATGGGAGCACCTAAATATATAAAGAAAATAATAGATCTGAAGGGAGAGATAGACTGTAATACAATAATAATAGGGAACTTCATAACCTCATCCACACAGAAAATCAACAAGAAAATACTGAACTTAAACTACACTTTAGATCAAACTGACTTAACAAACATATACAGAACATTCCATTCAAGAGCAGCAGAATGTGCATTCCACTCAGGCACACACAGAACATCTTCCAGGATATATCATAAGTTAGGACACAAAACAGGTTTTAACAAATCTAGGAAGATTGAAATCATATCAAATATCTTTTTTGACTACTATGGTATAAACTATAAATCAATAACAAAGAATTTTGGAAAATTCACAAATATATGGAATTTAAGCAACCAGTGAGTCAAAGAAGAAATTAAAAGGGAATCGAAAAACATTAATAAATGAAATAAAAATAAAAATAAAAATATATATCTTGACACAAATGAAAATGGACACACAACCAGAAATTATGGGATGCAGCAAAAGCAGTTCTAAGAGGGAAGTACAGTAACAAATGTCTATATCAAAAAAGAAGATATCGGGCCGGCCCGGTGGTGCACTCGGTTGAGTGCGGCACTTGGGAGTGCGGCGGTGCTCCCGTTGAGGGTTTGGATCCCATATAGAGACCGGTCCGCTCACTGGTTGAGCGCGGTGCGGGCGCGACACTGAGGGTTTGAGGGTTGCGATCCGTTACCGGTCACGAAAAAAGGAAAAAAAAAAAAAAGATGTCAAATAACTTAATGTTACTCCTCAAGGAACTAGAAAAATAACAATGAGGGTTGCGATCCGTTACCGGTCACAAAAAAAGGAAAAAAAAAAAAAGATGTCAAATAACTTAATGTTACTCCTCAAGGAACTAGAAAAATAACAAACTAAGCCCAAATTTAATAGAAGAAAATAATAAAGATCAGAGCAGAAATAAATGAAATAGACTAGAAAAACAACAGAAAACATCAATAAAATCAAGGGTTGGTTTTTGAAAAAATAGACAAAATTGACAAACTTTTAGTTAGACCAATTTATTTATTTCAAGTAAATAAAATCAGAAATGAAAGAAAAGACATTACGACCTATATCACAGAAATACAAAGGTTTATAAGAGACTACTATGAACAATGACATGCCAACAAATTGGATAGCCCAGAAGAAACAGATAAACTCCTGGACACATTCAACCTTCCAAGACTGAATCATGTAGAAAACATGAACAGAACAATAAAAAGTAAGAAGATTGAAGCAGTAATAAAAAGTCTCCCAAAGAAAAGCCCAGGACCTGATGGTTTCACTGCTGAATTCCACATTTAAAGAATAATACCAGTTTCTCTCAAACTCTTCCAAAAAATTTAGAGAAATACTTCTAAACTCATTTTATGATGACAGCATTATCCTGATACCAAAGCCAGACAAGGATAATATAATAAAATTACAGGCCACTATCTTGATGAACACAGATGTAAAAATCCTCAATAAAATACTAGCAAATCAAATTCAACAGCACATTGAAAGGATTATCCACCATGATAAAGTGGGATTTAACCCAAGATGCAAGGACAGTTCAAAATATGCAAACCTATAAATGTGATACAACACCTCAACAAAATGAAGGACAAAAATCATATGATCATCTCAACAGATGCAGAAAAAGCATTTGACAAGATTAACTTCCTTTCAAAACTCAACTATTTAGTACAGGAGAAATGTACCTCAATACAGTAAAGGCTATATATGACAAACCCACAGCTAACATCACACACAATGATGAAAAGTTGAAAGCTTTTCCTCTAAGACCAGGAACAAGATAAAGATGCCCACACTCACCAGTACTATTCAACATAGTACTGGAAGTCCTAGCCAGAGCAATTCAGCAAGAGAAAGAAATAAAAGAGATTCAAATTGAAAGAGAGAAGTGAAATTGTCCTTGTTTGCAGATGACATGATCATATATATAGAAAACCCTAAAGGCTCCACAAAAAAACTGTTACAGCTAACACATTCAGTAAAGTTGCAGGATGCAAAATCAACACATAAAAATCAGTAGCACTTCTATATTCTAACAACAAACTACCTGGGGGTTACTAAAGGCTCCACAAAAAAACTGTTACAGCTAACACATTCAGTAAAGTTGCAGGATACAAAATCAACACATAAAAATCAGTAGCACTTCTATATTCTAACAACAAACTACCTGGGGGTTTGGGGTGGGATCAAGAAAACCATTTCATTTACTATAGCTACAAAAAATAATAATAGTAAAATACTTAGGAATAAATTTAACCAAGGAGGTGAAAGACCTGTACACTGGAAGCTATAAAACACTAATAAAAGAAATTGAAGATGACACAAGTAAGTGTAAAAATATCTCATGCTCTTGGATCAGAAGAATCAATACCATTAAAATGTCCATACTACCCAAAGCGATCTAAAGATTCAATGCAATCTCTATCAAAATTCCAATGACATTTTTCACAGAAATAGAAAACAGCCCTGGGCTCCCAAGCCAGAGTGGGAGCGCTCCCTCACAACATTGGCAACCAGCTCAGCAACAACCACCAAGCTGCTGCAGGAAGAACCCCAGGCTCCCAAGCCGGGGCAGTGGGCAGCCATGGGCCTCAGCCACAGCCCGCCATCATCCACAACCAGCCCAGCAACGAACACCAAGCTGCTGCCGGTAGCACCCCCAGCTCCCGAGCCGAGGTGGTGTGGTGCTGATGGCCTCAGCCATGCTCCCTGGACATCCACATCCAGCCCAGTGATGACTACCAAACCACCGCCAAAGCACCCCAGGCTCCCAAGCTGGGACAGTGGGGGCCTATGGCTTCAGCCACATCCCCTGACATTTGCCTCCAGCCCAGCAATGACGAGCCACCACTGGAAGACCCCTGGTCTCCCCTGCCAGAATGATGGGAGTGCCATGGGCCTCAACCAAACCCCCCTTCCTTCCTATTCTTCCCACTCTATATCCTTCCTTTTTCCCCCTCCCCCTTTCCTCCAACTGCTCCACATCTAAGAATGTCAGAAAATAATAATATTAATAAATTTTAAAAAATAAAGAAAGAAATCTTAAAATTTGTATTAAACCACAAAGGACCCCAAATAGTCAAAGCAATCTTCAGCAAAAAGAATGAAGCTGAGGCATTACACTACCTGACTTCAAAATATACTACACAAAGGTACAGTAGTCAAAGCAGTATGGTACTGACATAAAAGCAGACACACAGAACAATGGACCAGAATAGAGATCCAGAAATAAATCCACACATTTATGATCAATAGATTTTTGACAAAGTTTCTGAGAACACATAGTGGGGAAAGGACAGTCTCTTCGATAAATGATGCTGGGAAAACTGGATATCCACATGCAGTAGAATGGAATTAGACCTTATCTCACGCCATATACAAAAACTCAAAATGGATTAAAGACTTAAATGTAAGACCTAAAGCTGTAAAACCTCTAGAAGAAAACATAGGGGGAAAAGCTCCACAACATTGGTCTTGGCAAGAATTTTTTGGATATAAGCCCAAAAGCAGAGGCAACAAAAGCAAAAACAGACAAATGCAATTACATTACAATAAAAAGCTTCTGCACAGCAAAGGAGAAAATCAACAAAGTGTAGAGACAACCTGCAGAATGGGAAAAACAATTTGCAAACCATACATCTGATAAAGGGTTAATATCCAAAATACACCAGGAACTCAACTCAATAATAAGAAAACAACCTGATTAAAAAATGGGCAAAAGACCTAAACAGACATTTCTCAAAAGACAACATACTAATGGCCAACAGGTGTATGAAAAAATGCTCAACATCACTAATCTTCAGGGAAACTCCAATTAAAACCACAATGAGATATCACCTCACACCTATTAGAAATGCTATTCTCAAAATGATGAAAGGTAAGTGCTGGTGAGGATGTGAAGAAAAAGAAACACTTGCATGCTGTTGGTGGGAATATAAAATTAGTACAGCCATTACAAAAAACAGTAAGGAGGGTCCCCCAAAATTAAAAATACGACTACCATACAATCCAGCAGTCCCACTACTGGGTATGTATTAAAGGAAAGGAAATCGGTATGTCAAATCTGCACTCCCATGTTCACTGAAGCATTGTTCACAATAGCCAAGATACGGAATCAATGTGTCCATCAACAAATGAATGGATAAAGAAAATGTGGTGCGTGTGTATGTATAGGTATGTATATACATACACACACACACAATGGAATATTATTCATCCTTAAAAAAAAGAAATCCTGGGCCGGCCCGGTGGCACACTGGATAGTGCGCCCGCTTGGGAAGCGCGGCAGCGCTCCCGTCCGAGGGTTCGGATCCCACGTACAGACCGGCTCCCGCTCACTGGCTGAGCGAGGCGCGGGAGCAATGCCGAGGCTTGCGATCCCGTCGCCGGTCCCCGGTCCGGTACGGGGGCAACACTGAGGGTTGCGATCCGTTGCCGGACACGGAAAAAAGACAAAAAAAAAAAAGAAATCCTGTCATTTACAACAAAAAGGATTAACCTGGAGGACACTGTGCTAAGTGAAATAAGCCAGGCACAGAAAGACAAATACCACATGATATCACTTATATCTGGAATCTAAGAAAGTTGACTCATAGAAGCAGAGAGAATGGTGGTTACTAGGGATGGGGGGCAGGGGGTGGGGGAGACTTGTGGGGAGATATTGGTCAAAGGATACAAAATTTCAGTTAGAATTGAAAGGAATAAGTTCAAGAGATCTATTGTACAACATGATGACTACAGTTAATAACATCGTATTCTTGAAAATCACTGATTTTTAAGTGTTCTTGTCACAAAAAATAGGTATATGAAATAATGCATATGTTAATTAGCACAATTTAGCCATTCCACAATGTACGCATATTTGAAAACATGTTGTACATCATAAATATATACGATTTTTATTTGTTAATTAAAAAAAATAAATTTTAAAAATAAAGAAGGTCTATATGCTGATAATGGAATGATACACAAAATACATTGCTACAAGGAAAAATGCAAAATTGTGTGGATGTGCACTAACTTGATTTTTTAAAGAAAAAAAGAAATAGATGTGTATCTTTGAAAAAATAGCACTTGGTCTATGAGAGAAAGAACTGAAGGACAGAGGTGTGGCAGAGAATTTTCACTAAATGCCCTTTCAAGCTTTAAAATTTGTAACCATGAGAATGTAGATCATTCAGTTATTCTTTCTCAGAGAATAAAAAATAACATAGCAATAAAAATAATTCTGTACAGAGAATTTTCACTAAATGCCCTTTCAAGCTTTAAAATTTGTAACCATGAGAATGTATGATCATTCAGTTATTCTTTCTCAGAGAATAAAAAATAACATAGCAATAAAAATAATTCTGTAAGAAAATATATACTCTTCATTTACTTCACCAAATTTGAGATGAGAAATTTTCAACTGAGTGCTGAGAACTGAGCCTGACTCGAGTTTTTGCTTTTGACTGAAACTTGGGACACTAAATAATAGATTTCCCATTTCTCTTTTGACAAGAAGTTGGTACACAGTTTGTGTTCACTCTCTTCCAAGACTGTGTTTTAATGATTTACCCAGTAAACAGAAAAAGACTTCCAATTTAAAACCTACTTAAAACAAGAAAAGCTGTGGTTCAGAATAAAACATTAGTATACGAGTTTTTTTTTTTTTTTCCAATCAAGAAGAGAGTCTTCCAACATTCACATTCAGACACTGCTCACGAAAATACAGGAATAATCACACTACAATGATTTCTCTATGGGGGGAAGATAGTAGGCAAAGAAGTCAAAAAGAAAAAGAAACTTTCCAGCCTTTACTCCATAAACACATCCCCAGCCACACTAAACCGGCCACAGACAGGTTTAGTTGCCCAGGAGTGGAACGAGTCTGATTCCCATTGGCCCACTGAGTCTGGCTGCAGCCAATAGTGATACTTTATGAGAGGGAAGAAAACTATAAAAAATTGCAAAAACCTTCCCAGCCCTGTGATTGAAATCCAGAAGAGCTTAGGGAACACTAGTTTTAAAAATTACTGAAGGTAAACTTAGATGAGACTTACGAGGAGAATAAGAAAGAGAACTGCTTTTCTTTTCTTTAAAAGTGCTTCCCCAGTCTCTTCTACCACTTAGGAGATAGGAGGCAGTTATTTATTCCTTTTTTATTAAAACACAAGTATTCTTTTTACTTTAATTTTATTAAATTAAAAATTTCAAAATTCAAAAAGCACAAAAGGGTATACAGTGAACAGTTTACTTCTGGTCTCTGTGACTCAGCCAACAACATTATTAATTTCTTTTGTATCCTTGCAGAGATATTCTATATATATACAAAAAAAAAAATTCCCCCCTCAAACTCCCTTTTCTTTTTTACGCAAATGGTTGTATGGAATCGATAGTCTTGAAATCAAAAATCAAATAATCTTAACTCACGTGAACATATTACTCTTTTCTATAAATAAATCTCTTTAAAAAATAAATTTTCTTTTCAATACCTCCATATCACTCAAAGTTAAGAAAGAGCTGTTTGGCAAAAAGAAATAGGATGTCTAGAGAACTAAATTGCATACAATTACACAGCAAATCAACTCACTTCACTTCTGGTCCAGGATTCTGACCCCTGTAAAACCTACATAGATCTTCCAGGTTCCCGTCAGGGATAATTTCACAGAGATTTATGAGCACTCCATGAAGATCTATTCTGAGGTCCAGCGGTCCCTTTAACTAAACTGAAGACGGAGAGAAGAGGGAATTGGGAAGCTGAATTCAAATGTTTGGTTCTCTGGATTTGCTACAAGGAAGTGAAGACAGATGAACGGGAAACTGTGAGTGCCTTTGACCAGTTAATCAGTAACTCGCACATGCACCTGAACAGCCAGCCAAGTTTGTAAGTCCCTTGCTAAATTCAGAAGAATCAACCACAGAGAAAAGAGGCTGCTTGTAGGATAAGCCACAGAAAAGAACTCAAGAAGGAGGAAAACTCAGCCTTCCAGAGGCCTGTGCAGTGTCTGAAGCAGAGGCTGGATCCAAAGCAGAGTCCAGCATCCAATGTTTGGAAACCCTCAACCGTTTCTTCTCCCTTAAGGAGGAAAGAAGGCTCAGAAGAGAGGTGTGCTTTTTAAGGTGTGGTGTGCTACTGACACTAGCCCAGGCATCAACTGACTTAGGTTTAAGTTCCAATTCAGCCACCAATTAGCTGTATGGGCCTGGCATTTCTGAGCCTCAGTTTCTTCGTGGGTAAATCAGCTCAAAAATACTGCAAATCTGAAACCATCTCCGTACACTCCAATTGAAATTTCCAGTCCCTCAGCAGAGCAGTTTTAAGAGTGCCAAAACTCCAGCTTCTGGCATAACTGTAGACATTTTCAGCAACAGTCCAAGGTGATTCCGACCCCCAATTTGAAAAACATTACAGGAATACACCATCTGATTCACTCCAGCAGTAAGTCTCTCAATACTATTTCAAGAAAAATAAGTGGGCTAAGTTTATATAAGATAAAACTAATATCTAAGTCTTGGGATGGCAGAAAACACATACTGAAATCATGAGGGGTCCTCTTAGACCCTTCACAAGTCAACAACCTAGAAGTGATAAGTGGACCACTTTGATGTGGAAAGACCTCTGCAGAACAGAACCTAAACACTGCTCACTTTTAAACAAACAGCCAACAAAGTTTACAAACAAAGCCTTCAATGTTTTTCTGGAACCAGACCTGAATTTATAACCTCCTAAACTCCATATAGAAAATGCAGCTTCTCCATTCACCAAAAAGCTGATTAGAAACACTTCTGTATTTTCCAGGAAATGGTGAATTTGAAAATAAAACCAACTCAGTGTTTTTCATAAATTTAATCTTGCATTCCTGAGTGGCAACACGGAGGCAGATAGACCTGGGTTCAGATTCCAAGTCTGTTCCATACTCACTTAGATCTTAGGCAAGAAAGAACTTCTCTGAGCCTCATCAGTAACATGGGATAATAATCCCTGCCTCTCTTGATTATTGTGACTTGTGAAGAGACACACATTAACGTTCATTTCCTCCTTTTCATCAGGAACCCTTTAAGATATTTACTGAACAATAAATAGAAAACTATTCCCCCTTGTATTAAATCCAAATCATGCCCAAATTCCTCAGGCCAAAATAGATACTAACTAAAAAAGGACTCTGGCATTTACGTATGTACACCATGTTTTCTCACGATATATACATGCTTATAATCAAGTACCTCATCGGAAGGTGCTCATTTGTCAATTCCACTTGATATTATTAGTTTAAATCACATGAAATTGCTGATGTTTGACCACTTTATACCTACAGATATAGCAGTTTCATAAGATTGCAAATACTACGTTTAGATCAATGATTTGATATATCTGCCCTCCCAGGATTTCCTGGAAACAGCAAGAAGTCAGTAACTGCATCTTCATCCCAGTTCTCCATTTATTAGATGCATGATGTTTAGCAACCTTGGGCCCTGGTTTCCTGATTTATATAATAAATATGGTAGCTTTATCTTTTTGTGCTCCTACTTTAGTGCATTCAGTAACTGCATCTTCATCCCAGTTCTCCATTTATTAGATGCATGATGTTTAGCAACCTTGGGCCCTGGCTTCCTGATTTATATAATAAATATGGTAGCTTTATCTTTTTGTGCTCCTACTTTAGTGCATT
>NW_007727453.1:413976-414195 GCF_000696425.1 Galeopterus variegatus | reverse complement strand
TATTTGCCCTTCATTTCGGAAGGATAGCCTTGCAGGGTAGAATATTCTTGGCTGACAATCTGTCTTTTAGTATTTTGAATATATCATCTCATTCCTTTCTAGCTTTTAGGGTTTCTGATGAAAAGTCTGATGTTAGCCTGATTGGGGCTCCCTTATAAGTGATTTGACGCTTCTCCCTTGCAGCTTTTAAGATTCTCTCTTTGTCTTTGAGTTTTGCCA
>NW_007727453.1:410502-412560 GCF_000696425.1 Galeopterus variegatus | reverse complement strand
TCTGCAGAGCTTCCCCTTCCCCTGCAGGATGTCTTCCTGCTCTGTGCACGCTAGGCCGGGCTTGGAATGGAGCCGGGTGCCTGTGGTGAAGCCTATGTGCTGGATCACGCAGTGGAGGCCCCACAGGGTGTGTGGTCTCTGCTGAGCTTCTACTTCCCGTGCTGGACTTCTCCCTGTTCCATCTGCTCTGGCCCGGTCTGCTGGGATGGGCCGAGACACCGCAGAGCGTGTGGTCTCTGCAGAGCTTCCCCTTCCCCTGCAGGATGTCTTCCTGCTCTGTGCACGCTAGGACGGGCTTGGAATGGAGCCGGGTGGCGGCAGTGAAGCCTACCTGCTTCTGGATCGTGCAGCAGCGGCCCCCCCCAACAGGGTGTGTGGACTCTACGGAGCTTCTATCTCCCTTGCTAGACATCTCTGTGCTCCGTATGCATTGGGCTGGGCTGCTGGATCGCACGGCAGCAGTGTGTTCCCCATGGATTTCCCGCCTCCCCTGCTGGACATCTCCCTGCTCCGAGCGCACTAGGCCAGGCTGGGAATGGAGCCGGGTGCCTGCGGTGAAGCCTACGTGCTGGATCACGCAGTGGAGGCCCCACAGGGTGTGTGGTTTCTGTAGAGCCTCCGCCTCCCCTGCCGGACATCTCCCCACTCTGTGTGCATTGGGCTGGGCTGGAAATGGAGCTGGGTGGCAGCAGTGAAGCCTATCTTCCGGATTGTGCGACGGCGGCCCTGCAGTGCATGTGGTCTCCGCAGAGCTTCTGACTCCACCGCTGGACGTCTCCCCATTCCATATGCACTTGATGTTATGTTTTTATAGTTTAAATCGGTTGATTTGTGGGAGATGTTCCTCTGAAAACTATTTTGACACCAACATTTAATAAAGTTACATTGAAAATGCAAAAAAAAAATCTTAAAAATCACAACACAGAAAGAAGAACAATGTATTTCTGATACAACAATGATAATTTGATAGTAAATTGCTAAATGCTGAATCTGAAATAACTACAAACATTTATTCTTACTACACATTAAACACCATATTAAATACTTATGTTGGGGAAAATGCTGAGATAATATTCTCATAAGCCTGATTTGTTCTTGATGTAATATCTTGTCCTTGAAACTATGTTTGCTTGCTCCACTACTCTGGCTATTCATCACTGCTTGTATTTTTGGCTATTGTAACAAGAGCTCACTTATCTGCACAGACTGCTAGCCTAGTGAATGCTGAAAAAAAAAAAATGTATAAAAGCCTAGGGAGAGTCCGCTTATAAAAATTGTGTGTGAGATCTGAGCTCAGGGTCCAGATTTTTCAGGCATTAGTCTCTCCGGGCCTGCTAGTGTAATAAACTCCTGACTCTCCAACCTTCCGAGTGACGGTCGCTTCTTACCGAGTCCGTTTCCACAACACAAGTACAGAAAGGGGTAAGTACAAATGAGAAATCCAAAGAACAGAAAGGTAAGTAAACTGCCCAAGAATATACAACTAATAATAGGTAAAATAATGGTTCTACCCCAAACCATCTGAGCCCAGAGCCCAGCTCTTAACCATTGTACTGCATTGCCTAAGATTTGACCAGAAAGTGGTTGTGGTATGGGTTTATCAGTACAGTGTAAAAGAATGACATTTATTTGAAGAGAATAAAGTGCATTTAAGTTCTCAGACATCTGTAGCCTAACCATATGCTTTACTAGACTATTTTGAAATGACAAAAATAATTACTTTATAAGAAATATCAAATATTATCACAGTTCAACTAAAAAAATTTCTTGTTCATAAAATGTAACAAAATAAAACAACTATCTTACCCAGTCTATAATTGGATTTTAAAAATGTTTTACATAAACTGGGCTGGCCTGTGGCTCACTCGAGAGAGTGTGGTGCTGATAACACCAAGGCCACAGGTTCGGATCCCATACAGGGATGGCCAGTTAGCTCACTGGGTGAGTATGGTGCTGACAACACCAAGTCAAGGGTTAAGATCCCCTTAACAGTCATCTTTTTTTTTTTTTCCTTTTTGTCTTTTTCTGTGTCTGGCAACGGATCGCAACCCTCAGTGT
>NW_007727453.1:401946-409595 GCF_000696425.1 Galeopterus variegatus | reverse complement strand
ATCCCTATATAGGGATGGCTGGTTAGCTCACTTGGGAGAGCGTGGTGCTGAGAACACCAAGATAGGAAAAAGTCTCAGCTAAATATAAATTGACATATTTTATTTTATTTAATTAATTAATTAATTAATTTGTCCTTTTTGAGACCGGCTGCACCGCGCTTAGCCAGTGAGCGCTGTGAGCGCACCGGTCATCCCTATATAGGATCCGAACCTGCGGCGGGAGCGCTGCTGTGCTCCCAGCGCCGCACTCTCCCGAGTGCGCCACGGGCTCGGCCCTAAATTGACATATTTTATAACCTAGAGGTAATACTGATTAAACCAATATCCATTCTGTAATAATCAACCTAAACTGTAACTAAGACAGATTGATGGGGAAGGATTGGATAAGTTAAAAATACTAACAACAAAAAGAAAGACTCTTTGAGCAGCAGAGTTAGAAAGTTAAGGAAACTCATCTTGCCCCTTACTAAAGTCAGTATGATATAGCCATGAAGAGTGCTAAGATAAGAAAGTTATCCTTTTCAGTAATACGAGCAGCAAGGAGCTTGGAAATGAGATACTGCCTGGAAAAATAAAAACTCTTCATCTTGTTTCCCCATCAAAATGAAATCAGAGCTGTTCTGTTATACTCTAACAATGATGATGATAGTAATCATAAACATCATCATTCTCATCCTCATAATCCTCCTCATCGTCAATTTATTGAGCTCTTACTATGTGCCAGGCATTTTTCTATCTCATTTACACAGCGGACACTATTAATAATTCCATTTTACAGATGAAGAAACCAAGGCACAGGGAAGTTAAGCAACTTCCTCAAGGACACAGATTTAGTAAATGGCAAAGTCAGGATTAGACCCCATGCAGTCTGGTTTCAGAGGCCACACTCATCACTTCTACATTCTACTCACTGTCCCTATAGCTGTGAGAGGTAGAACTCTGAGAATTTAAGGTTGTAAATTGGTTGATTCATGGCTGAAAGCTGTGAGAAGACACTATATATAATATTAGCATCCTCCGCAACATCTTTACACTATGTGTGACAGTTTCCCAGGGTTCTTTCTTGTAATATCCATAATATCCCCTCTGAATACAGATGACAAAACCGATGTGAAGTTCTACTCCTGTGGACCAATAGGCACTTCAATATAAACTGAGTATAAAATCCTCTTAGTATCTGACTAGTTACAAAAGGCTGATAGCCATAAGTCAATGATAGGGGAACATCCACCCAAGATGACGATTTGGTTTTGAACAGGTAATTTAGAGTCCTTCCTTTTAAGGCAACTAGACAGCAGGCCAGTTGTGAGGATCACCCCTAGTTTGTTGCAATGAAATCATGTCATCATGATGTTTATGTTTATAGCTAAAGAGAGAGGACAGACCAAGTGCATCCAAAAGTAGTATCAAGTCACTTACATACAAGAGTTACAAGAAGAGGGGATCAGAACCACATCCTATTCTGTCCCTCAAGAAATTAGTATTCACTCATACAAAAGACATTTCCACTGACCCCAAGTCTTATGGTTATTGGAAAGTAGAGGCTGCATAAAGGTAAACAGTGACCAGTGGGAACATAGCCTGCTGTCACTCAGTAGTTAACAGAATGTGTTCCCTGACACCCTAGGGCGGCATGTGGATATCACTAAGTGAAAGAGTCCTGCAATCCCTTCATCTAGATATCTGTTTTATATTTTTAGGATTCTGAGTAAGTTCATAGCTAAAAGAAAGTGCACTGCTGCTTGAAAAGAAATTTATAACCACTATTTTACCATATCTTCCAATTATTTGAGGTATTGCTTGACTTGTTCACTGACTCTAAAAACATCAGATATAAAAATCTTTTCTTCCGGTTTTTACAATAAGAACAAATAATTACACAAAAATTATTTGCATGCCAACCACCTGCCAAACAATGTTAGACACTTGCTTCAAATTAAAACAAACAACACAGTATTACTCACATACAGATCCAAGGGTACTTCAAAATGTTCATGAAAGATTCATATTATTTTTTAATTCTATTTTTCCACGAACTTTTTGAAGTACCCTTTTATACCACTGCTTAACCACAGCATGTTAACAATCATACTATCCAGTACCAAAGAGAATGAACAATTACAAAATCGATTTCTACCAATATATTTTCATTAAAATCAAAATTCAACTTTCCCATTTCTATTTTAGTTCCTAGTCTCACCAAGGCAATAGAATCCGAGCAGTTATTGAGGTTGCCTTCCTAATTAGTAACCTGGTTCTACCTGATTTAGCCTCATAATACAAGTTTACAAAGAGATTGTGTTCTACAAAAAAGCCAGATCTTGTGAAATTAACTCACCAAAATGATCTGAAGGAATATCTCATATTGTCGCACATTATACAGTGCTTCTTTTAACATATACGGCTGAAATTCTAAACTCATGAGTGGGTTCTTTGTTATCTTCTCAAGGATGGCTGTGTAGCAGTAGGCCTGGTCCTGGGCAATCTGAAGTTGGGAATCAATATGTTGAGTGGTGGCTGGGATTGCTTCGTGTAGAATAGCTGGCACTGTTTTTAAGGGTACAAAAACACAGGCATGAAAGAGTCTAAAATGAATTAAGGCGAAAAAGCCTAGAAAGTAGTCATATTTTAAGCATTAAGTTGAATTAGGTTTTTTCCCAAATTAATAATGAGGCATGTGTTTCACGGGTCCCACGCCATGAAGTTATTGTCTGAATGATAACCAAAAGTTACAGCAGATTGCCTTTTGCCACTAAAATATGAAGAGTTTAAAGAACAAGTAGACTTTCATATTACATGTTGTTGACCATGTGCCTCTAGAAAGCCACTGATCCTCCTCTGTATATCTTACTTTCTATTTGTAACAATGAAAAAAAAACCAACAAAAAAAGCACGCTTCTTAAGAAACTCACCTGGATGCTACAAAATAACAGAATAGTCTAGCAAGGGTAGGAACTTTATGAAGAATGGAATTTGACTTATTAAGAGCGGTTTTTAAAATGGAAAATATTACCCTATCATACTGGATCAGTAATCTGGTAAAAGACACTACTACCTTATCAACGGGCCTTACAGGAGTACCAAATTCATAAGAAGTTACTTCTCCTGGTAGGTCCTTAATTAAATAATTCATAAGTACTTTCAAACTTATTTAAAAGAATACATTAAGTATATGACAACATAGTAGATGCTCCTGAATTTACAGATTTGCAAATATCTCCTCTTGGACCTTTTCATTCCATTAACTGCACCAGCAACTGTTTTCTTTCAGGGTGATTTTTATTTTTTAAATCACTGAGTTTTACTCCCTTTTGGTTATCTAACTTGGATTAAAGAACACAGTAAATTGGGGAGGCTAACTTCTGGGTCAGGCCCCCTCATTCCTCTCACTGATTCATCTTCTGTTGTGGATTAATTGAATTGTGTCCCCAAAGTTCATACGCTAGAAACTTAATTCCCACTGTTTAACTGTTCAGAGGATGGGAAATCCTATTATGGTAATTGAAGGGTGGGGCCTTGAAGAGGTCATTAGATTGTAGGACCATGCCATAGTAAATGGATTAATAATGGTGGTCAGGGATGTGGTTCTGAGGACTTTAAAAGAAGATCACATGAGAGGTTTCTCTCTGCTCCACTATTTCATAATGTGATATCCTGCCATTACTGTTGCCAACACCAGGGCCTTCACCAGCTGTGTTCCCTGGACTTTGGACTTCCCAGCCTCTGAAACTGTGAGCAATAAATTTTGTTTTCTTTATAAATTACCCAGTTCCAGGCATTTTGTTATAAACAATAGAAACAGGCTAATACATTTTCCCATACTAGCATCGTGGTACATAAAATCTAAAATCTTGCTCCAGCAAAAGTAAAAATTACTACCCATTATGAATAGTAGTTGTTTCCTAGGAATAGTGAAAAAAAATCTCAAAATGCCAATCTGAAATCTTATAATGCCAGTGGTAGGTTGTGTATTATTTTCCTCCCTGTGCCAGTTAAATTTTAAACATATATAACATTTAGAATTAACCTAATGATATACCTACAATCATCAATGCCTTCTCCTCCTTTTCCACAGTCTCTGTTAAATAAACGAATTCCAGTAACAATCATAGTGAGTTCTTTCAGCTGGCGTTCTTTGTCCTTCTTAGAAAGAGTTAGAAATGTCCCAAGCTCAGCCTGAGGAAACACACTCTGTAGGGCAGCTAAAATAAACCACAGAAAAAGAAAACAAAATGATAGAATAAAGATATCAGAACTTAAATTACAAGTTTCTTTCTTTCAGGAAAAACTTAGGGTCTATCTTTCTAGAGTTACTTATTGTTCAAATTTCTGATATCCCATTACAGAATACATAGCAAAATTTATCAACCTCTTATTTGTGCTGATTTTTTTCATATAAAAAGGGAACGTCAGTCTTTAAGATGTCTAATTTAACATAGTTTATAAAATACAATGATCATATATTTTCACTTATGGAATGGAAACTTTATATTTTTTACCTGTTGCCTCTCTGACAATCTTGATGTTTGTAGGGGATCCAAGCCCAGAGCGTAGTAACACATAGCTGACGATCTTTCGGTAGAGGCTTTCCAATTCTTCTCTAGCACAAGCTCTGTTATCTGTAATTTCTCTCCTAACAGAGCCTAATCTAGACTCTAGGACCCGGTGATGTTCTTCAAGAAATTCCTCTAAAATTGTCAAACAACAATGTTCCATATATTTGATATTTAGAATTCTTCTCACATAAGGACCAGAGAAAAATTGGCTTGGGTATGGCAATTCTACCAAGTGAAAACAAGTGCTTTCTTAAGATGTAATAATGAAATAAAAAACAGTGGCCAGCAAGTAACCTCAAGACAAAAACCCAGCAGAAAAGATTTACTACAGTGATTTAAACAGAATATTTTGTCGAAACACATAAGACTTTAAACAGACAATCCAAAGAGTAAATATCAGAAAGGGCTAAAATCTTCCAATTAAGCAGAGAAGTACAGAAGACCATTTCTACAACATATATATATATATATATATATATATATATATTTTTTTTTTAATACTATATGTAAAATGTATATGTATTGTATATTCATACCACATGTAAGCACATGTAGTATGCTATATGTAAGCACATACAGTATAAATATATATGTAGCATATATATTCCTTTTCAATTATGTGTATTTCTATGTTAGTTCTAAATAAATTTCCTTTGAATAGCTGATTACTGATAATATGATGTTGCATCAAGAAATGTATCCCTCCTCCTCCTCCCTGTGATATGCTGAGGTACTGACTTAATTGTAGCAGGAGACCATCTTCACCAGCAATACAATTCTTGCAACTGACTCAGTAAGACACCCCATATTACAAGGGCAATAATTAACATATTAATCCTGCATTATAATCTTACCACAAAAACAACTGTGAACTTTTTTTTTTTTTTCTTTCCCTTTTTGTCTTTTTTCGTGACCGGCAACGGATCGCAACCCTCAGTGTCGCCCCCGTACCGGACCGGGACCGGCTACGGGATCGCAACCCTCGGTGTTGCTCCCGCACCTCGCTCAGCCAGTGAGCGGCCGGTCTGTATGTGGGACCTGAACCCTCAGCGGGAGCACTGCCGCACTTCCCAAGCGGCGCACTGTAGCAGTGCGCCACCGGGCTGGCCCAACTGTGAACTTTTTGAAAATTAAACAAATATAAATGAAATTTCATAAATTCCATGACATTTTACTACTTTATAATTTCATTATTAAGCAAAACAAACAAACAAACAAACAAAAAACCAGATACATGATTTTACGTACGTCATGTAACTAAAACTCATACATGGAGAGAGAAAAGACAAAATCACCAAATGGTTAATAATGATTGCATTCTAGTAGGGGCAGAGGCAGTCTATAAAGAAATTTATTTTCCTTTTTCTCTTGTTTCCAATTTATCTTTGATGTATGCATTAAATTACTTATATAATGAAATAAGCTCTAAACTTAAATTTCCCATCCATTTCATTTTTGGGTAGTTACATATTTTAGATAAGTATATTGAGATAATAATATACAGCAGGAACAAGCCTATCTGCAAATTAAAAACTTTTAACTTCAATGGGGTGGTGTTTTTAATTTCTAATTATGTATTAGCACCATAAAAGTTAAAGCAACAGATTTGGGAACTTTATCATTATTAACATAATAATTTGATGAGCTTTTAATACTCATAAAGGTCACTGATGGCTTCCTTATTTAGCATTTCTAACATTATTCTTCAAAGCTGGAAAACATTTCAAGAGATTGACAAAAAATTAAATTGTTAGATTCATCTAAGAATTCATTGTCAACCAAATGAAGTCTTTCTTTCCTGAAATACAAAATGAAATCTTTAAAAAAAAAAGTATCACAATAGGTAGATATGTTACCTCGACTTGTGTAATTCATATCAAAGTAGACTTGCATCTTAATAGTGTCCAGGGATGGATTTTGACTATCCAATAGCCGAGCCACACAAAGCTAGAAAAGAATAGAGCATGAATGCTTTAGTTACATTTTCTGAAACATTCAAGTATTTTCTAAAGTTATTTTTTTAAAAAACTGGAAATATCAAAGCAGTGGTTCCTGATATTTATCCACCAATAACCTCTTTTATTATTTTTTTCTTCTTGAGGATTCAGGCTTTATAGTTTACCCAGCCAACCACACTTATTAAGTACTAAGTGACATCCCTTGAGTTAGCCAGTATCACCACACCACCGTCCCCTCTTTGCTAATGCTGGAGGTCACATTCATTTCATAAAAAGTTGCTGCAGCTGCCCTCCTCTCCTCACAAAATTTCTCTGGATCTATCCTCTGCTTCTTTTGGTCTGTTCTCCTCCATTCTTCTCCCCCACGTAGATGGTCATTCCCTTTCTTTGCCTTGCCTCTTTAGACTGGATGTCAATCTGATTTTTTTTTCCTTCTTTCTCTTCTCTCCTCTCCTCTCCTCCCTCCCCCACTCCCTTCCCCTTCTCACCCACTAGGCTTTCTATACTGCAGCTGTCAGACTCATGGCAGCATCACTGTCAACTCATCTCCCCAAGCACCAGCCGCTTTCCTGGCAGGAGGGAGAGGAGAACGTGAGGACTGGATACTCTGTCTTTATGGAAGCCTGTGCACCTGGATCCCTCCAGATAAAGAAGTACTGTTATAGGGCCGGCCCAGTGGCGCACTCGCTAGAGTGCGGCGCTTGGGAGCGCGGGGGCACTCCCGCCGAGGGTTCGGATCTCATGTAGAGACCGGTCCGCTCACTGGTTAAGCGTGGTGCGAGCGTGACACCGAGGGTTGCGATCCTGTTGCCGGTCGCAGTACGGGCGCGACACCGAGGGTTGCGATCCTGTTGCCGGTCGCAGTACGGGCGCGACACCGAGGGTTGCGATCCCGTTACCAGTCACGAAAAAAGACAAAAAAAGGAAATAAAAAAAAAAGTACTGTTATAAAAGCAGACTTTACAAATAAAAAGATTGGCTCATCTTCATGATTTTTAATTGAGAAGAAATAAAACGATTTTTGTCACTTGAATTATGATATACACTGATAGTTTATGTACCTGTCATTAAAAGTGCTTGATTCTCTTCAACTTGGTTGAGTTGGGGAAGGTGGCGGGGCGGGGGGGGGGGGGGG
>NW_007727453.1:396341-401692 GCF_000696425.1 Galeopterus variegatus | reverse complement strand
GGGGGGGGGGGGGGGGGGGGGGGGGGGGGGGGGGGGGGGGGGGGGGGGGAAGAAAAACTGTTCTTGAGCTATGAAAAGAAGAAAAACTTATTTTCTAGCACTCCTTGATTCTCCTTCTTAGCTCTCCAGTGAAATTTCTGACTGACCATCACAGTTATTTCCCCTATTGCTAAGAACAGGCTTTATACCACATTTAAAACCAGCCCAGAAAGACCCAGTTGTAGGCTTCCTGTGGAATCATGGAGTCTCTACTGCTAAATCATCCCGACAACATATTCCCCAGCTCCAGGCTTTCACATCTCTTTCAATCTTTTTCCTGTAGCATATGCACATAGACCTGTTCTCCACTATATGAATGCTGGTTGTGAGAGAAGACAGGATGATGAAATTTTCCCTGTGATTTTCATGAGCCCAGTAAATGTCCATACACAAGTTTGGGAAAGCTTGCTTCAAGTCATTTGTGTGAAGGAGAGAACTAAATTCATTAAGCCCAGGAGAAAAAAAACAACATTGAATTTTTAGAAAATACAGACTAAGCAACTAAATTTAGTGAGTCAAGCTTAAAGCATACGAACAACATTAAAGATGTCTGAAGTGCTTGCCTTCTTTAGCTCTTAAAACTAGTTTTCAGGCACATCTGCTTGATTTATAACTATGAATTATTTTGCTGTGGTTTTAATTTTTCCTTTAGAGTTGTAAAACATAAATTACATTGAATGAGTTATATAAATCTTAATTTAGGACTCTTGTAATTTAATACTATTTAACTTTACAGTATATGACAAACCAATTAATAATATTTTCAATGTAACAGATTAATAACAAGATATCACTAAATACTGTTGTAGATGCTCTTTCCTGTCCAGAATTCATGCCTCTCCCTCCTTACTAACAGATCCCCAGTTTGGACTGGGGCAAAGATTTGCTCACTTAAGGAAAAAAAAGAAAAAAGAAAAAGAATGTCCCAGGGTCACTTACAGTATCATTCTGGTCAATAAATGTAAGCAGATGGGAGGGATTCAGGGAAAACTATTATTTTCAAGATAGAAAGTGACAGACCCAATTGGCACACACATTTTGCCCTTTGCTTTTCCCCCTTCTTCCGGCCTAGACTTAGAAGAGCTATTTTCCAACCACGGGATGAAAGCTATATGCCATGGATGGTAGCCCAGGAAGCCAAGATGAACAGCCTATGCGTATCTCCAGACTTTGTTTTATGAGAAAAATATATCCCTCCTTTGTTTGTACTACTATTTTGTGGGTTTTTGTTTCATGCAGTTGAAGGCAATAATGGCTACTACAAATACTGTTTTTAGAGTTGAGAACAAATAATTGCACATTTGAGGACTGCTGGATAATCACCTTAACAAGTTTCTGCACATCACTTTTTATGAGTGTTCTATCCACGTTAAAGCCATTACTTGGATCCAGGACAACAGCTTTCACCTGAGAGTAGGAAAAGACTCCACTAAGTAATTTTATTTCATATTATTATAAAATTAGTTTAATATGCTTCCATTTTTTAAACAACTACCTCTTGATTACTCAAGGGTTGATTTTTCAGTTATTTTTCTCATAATCCAACTTATCAGCACTTTCATTAGAGGTTGAATAACGAACTTGAATATGATGCTAGAAAAATTATATGGGGAAATACATTGAAAGCAATGGCTAGATTTTAGATTGGAAAACTATCATAAATGTTATCGTATTTTTATCATATATTGTTAACCAAAAGCAAGAACAGAGAAACTACAGCAATAAGTAATTTTTACAACAGCAAACAAAACAATACCTGTTAAAAAAATTCCTACACAGAAGAACATTATTGATATTTCTAAAATTCATCAAGATCTTCTAAATCAGTCTCTATAAATCTAGAATTGGCATGCTTTATGGACTTTTAAAAAATATTTTTCATTAACTTGCCTGATGATCTCAATGTTTTCAACTGAAAAGCATCTAGGAAAGCATCACAAAATTTCAACGGGAAAATGGGTATCACATAAAAAATTTTTTTAACAAAGCAGTAATTTGCAAAAATATTCTTACCATAAAAGCAACCAGAGTTTCAGAAACAATCTCTCCACGGGCTGCACATTCTTGTCTTATTTCTCGTATGATATTCTTTATAACACTTTCTGCCTGAGTGGGAGGCATTCTGGCTAAATAAAGCAATGATTGGTTTTTTAAAAATTGCATTTATATATTACATCTCTTCAGATTTCTCCACTACTATATTTGTAAAGAGTCATAATATTATCTCTTAACTTATTAGTATCTAGGCCCCTCTGGTTTTTCATTAGTTGGGTTTTTTTTTTTAATGGACTTTGATGACAGAGAGAGCAATTTGGACTTTAAATGATTAAAACATTTCTTTACTTAAATGATGGTGTGACCAAAAGTATATTTATATTATGATATTTTTATATTTTAAAAAGGACTAAATGGTATTTTGGGGGGAAAAGTAGAATTAATGAGAAAGCAACCCCCTAAATGTGCAGGCAGCAGAATACAGCTTGAAAGAGGAAATGTTTATTCCACCTCATTCACCTTCAAAACTTTAACATTCACTTTCATAACTTTAATGACCTTCATAACTGTAACAGAATAGTAGAAAACAATTCTTGGCTCAAATCATCTAAATTCTCTTCTGTACATTCAAGTTGGAGTTTAGACTTGATGAAAACAAAAAAGCAAAAAAATCAAAACATATGAAAGTGATACCTCATGGGGAAAAAAATGAACTCCTGTTTATTAATTCCATTTACTAAAAGCCAGGAAAAAGTGGATTTTAATCGAGTTTCCTGATTTTCCCGAATACCAGTAACTGAACACAGGGGAACTTAACATGTAGAGTGTAGCAAAGGCAATACCAGGTAGATAAAGCTAACTCTCAGCACTATCAGCATTTGGGTGGATGGATAAGGTAGCATTTGGCATTTTGCCCAGTAACACTAGATTGCCGGGATTCCAACGTGACCCAACTACTGTCTAGCTGTGGGACCTCGGGCATTTGCTTCATCTCTTTACGAGACACTTTTCTCACCTGAAATATATGGATGCTATTAGTACTCTTCCCAGAGTTGTGCGGACTAAATGAGTTCTGCATATTTAGTGGTTAGATGACAGTGCATGACATAACGCAGGAGCTTAAACAGTAGCTTGTAACGAGCGCCCAAGAACGTTGGCTACGCGTGCCTGCGTCTGTGTGCGCATGCGTGCGACCTGTCGGGCCACACGCTCGGGCTCGCTACGGCCGCTCCTCAGTGCCTTTCCCGGCCCCCCTCTCCAATTACTGTACAGCACTAAATCTGCGTTCAGGCCGCGGGGGGGGCGAGCGGTGCCGAGGCACTGCGGGTAGAGGTCTGACCTGCGGAGCTGGGCGCCTCCGGCAGGAAGTGACCGCTGTTTCCGCTCAGCGGCGGCGCAGCCAGAGGGGTGGTGACCGAGAGTTAAGTCTCAACGAGGCCGCCGGGTCCTCCAGAGGCCTCGGCTCTGCCCGCCGACCCACGTTCGCCTTCTCACGGGCTACGCCTCCGGTTCAAGGGCGCGCAGCCACTCGTGAGTTGACCTGGGCTGGAATGGAGAGCAAGAGCCGCGTCTATCTGATTCTGCCCCGGGGCGCTCGCCACCGCCTTCAGTGCAGCTGGGCGCTTGAGGGCGGCTGCGTAACCATGGAGATGGAACGCTGGCGCCCGAGGAAGGTGGGGCCACAGTGTGGGCGGGGCTAAGGTCGCAGAGGCGAGGCTGAGCCCTACCTTGAGAGTGTTTTCCCAAAGAATGGGCCGGAAAAACCTTCAAAACAAAGAAAAATCAGAAGGACCAAAATCCCAGGCGGAGAAAGAGACGTTCAGTACATACACCTCAGTGATTAAGATATTCGAGCACAAGATTTTTTAAACAAGGATGTTATCTTGCTAGCGTGAGAAGCTATAGGGTGGTTTAGAAAGGGGAAGGGAAGGAAAGGGAGGAGCCAGTTGGAGAGAATGGGAAAAAGGAGGGGTTGTGTCGTTGACAAATGGAGTTCTTATGAAAGTATCTAGCTTTAAAAAACAGAAGTAAAAAGTATTGCAATTTTATTTCACGTCCTGTTGTTCAAAGGAAGTATATAACAGGGTGCTCCACGATGACAGAAGAGAAAACTGCTCATTCAAGAAGCTCATGATGGGCCGCCCCATAGCTCACACGGGAGAGTGGGCGCTGGTATCACCGAGGCCGCGGGTTCGGATCCCATATAGGGATGGCCGGTGCGCTCACTGGCTGAGTTGCGATCCCCTTACCAATCAAAAAAAAAAAAAAGGCTCATGATACGGACGCATCCATGTCTGTGTTACAAAACCCAAAGGTCCGTTTGCTCGCCGATCAATAGCCAATAATTGAGAGACAAGTGTTGGTGTAAGGAGAGGTAGCCTTTGATCAGGAAGCTGGAAGCCTGGGGAAATGGTGGACTTATGTCTCAAAGACCATCTCCACTTTTCCCAGACTTGTCAAAGATTTTATAGGAACAGGTGGTACAAGGGCTGATTCTTGGTGATCTAAGCGGAGACTTACAGGCATAATCATAAAATTTCAGATAAACATCAAAGAACTTCTTGGGTGGGAGCTGATTCATGGTGACCATCCTCCATCAAGTTGAGTCACGGATTCAGTTCCTGTTAACTTCAAAAAGACCTAGTTAGTAAGCTAGTAAAGAAAGGCCACCTGGGTTAATAATTTCTTCTATAATTATTCTGTGTACATTGTGAGCAAAAGTCATTATGTTCTAGCAATCATGTGAACAAGAATCACTGTATTCTAATGTCCAGCTACAAGCTATGTATGTGGTTTGGGTTACAAAAGTAAGAAAAAACAAACTTTTTAATTTAGAAGCTTAACAAAATAGAGTCACTTCTATTCAGGCTGTTACATCTGGAGTTGGGATGAGGTTTTGTCCCTTAACATGAAAGTGTGAAACAGGATTAGATAAACATTAGAAACAGATCATCAAACAACAAAGTTTTGTTTTTAAACAATAATTTTTCTCAAATTGCAAACAAATATGCCCAAATATTTTGCTTAAGGCCATTCCTAGATTACTCGGAAATGAATCGACATATAAACTCAAGAACACACAAGTCATAGTATAAAAGAATTTTTTTTTACTTTTTCCTTCTAGAAAATTTTCCTGGAATGTGGATGAAGCTTGTGCAAAAATAGATGTTCAGAGTAACAAGATTTAAAATAGCATAATATTGGAAATCTAAACACCTGATATTTTAAAAATGCTAATAAAATGGAATACTAGGCAGGCATTAAAAATAATGTTAACAAAAGCCTTAAGTGTTTGTCTTATATTTTTAAAAATATAA
>NW_007727453.1:388789-395659 GCF_000696425.1 Galeopterus variegatus | reverse complement strand
ATATATATATATGTTTATGTATATATATTTATCTCAACCCCTTTTTCAGCGAGGGATGGCCTGTGACATGGTCCTAGCCAATGAGATGTGAGTGTAATCACTGAATGGGGTGTCTGGGAGGCCCTTTCATTTTATGTCTATTTCCTTTCCTTTTCTTTCTACTTGAAATGAGAATGTGCTGGCTGAAACTCCAGCAACCTGTTGCCAACAGGAAGGTGACAGAGTTATACCTTATGGATGATGGAACAAAATTTTAGAAAGAAGCCTGAGTTTCTGGTAATATCACAGAGCAGTCATATCAGCTTCCTGAGTGGCTACCTCCAGACTTCCATAACATTAGAGAAAATGAACCCCTACTTTATTAAGCCAGTGGTATTTGGATTTTCTGCTATATTCAGCCAAACTCAATCTCTGCCTGCTACAATGGTTTTGACTATGGAAATATTATTTAGCCTTTTGTGATACAATGAATTATTCTTTCTAATTCTTCACTCCTTCCTGCATCCACATTCTTGCCATGGACTTGGGTGCAGTATCCTTCCCTTGACTTTGAATTTAGCTATGTGACTTGCTTTGGCCAGTGGGATGTGATAAAAGTAACAGTGTGCCAAATTCAGAGCCAAGGCCTTAAGAGACCCCACATTGCTGATTTCTCTCTTGAGCCTGTGTCACTGCCGTGAGAAGAACGTACCCTCGCTAGCTCTTTGGTCCAAGGAGAAGAACAAGAAGCATATGGTGCAGAATTGCCTGAACTGATCCTACAACGAGA
Organism: Galeopterus variegatus; assembly: GCF_000696425.1. NCBI lineage: Eukaryota > Metazoa > Chordata > Mammalia > Dermoptera > Cynocephalidae > Galeopterus > Galeopterus variegatus. Next base: position 394,890 of record NW_007727453.1, on the reverse strand, counting down.
TGCAGAAATGCTCAACTGGGCTCAGCCTAGATCAGCTGAACTCCAGCCATCCTGTAAATCAGTGATTATAAATGAGTATTGTTTTAAACCATTGAGTTTTGGGGTGGCTTATTATACAGTATTATTGTGGTAATAGTTCATCTATAAACCTTTTAATGATCCAAATTTCTCATTCATAAAACAGAGATAATAATAGCATCTACCTCATAGACTTGGGAGAATAAACTGAGATAATCCTTATGAAGCACTTAGCACAGTGTCTGGCATAAACAAAAGGACTGATAAATTTTAGATACTATTATTGTTACCTTTATCACTGTTATTATGAAAATCAACTAGGAAAATATATTTCCTACTCCCGTGATTTATTAGATTTCCAGTTTTTGTAGAACTCATTTTTCTTAGTTTTAACATGGTAGCAAATGGCATTTTAAAAGAAACATGGAGGTACTAGAGTGCATCCAGAAAATTATAAAATTATGTCAGAAAAAAATAGAAGGAATTGGATATACTCACCTTGAGAAAAAGAAGGCGTGAGAATTTTTCTCAGTTTTGTTAGACGAGAAACCAGACTTTATGTTGTTTCAGAACACTAGGTTGCAAGTCTACATACTGTGGTGGATTTCATGTAACTTAAAATAAATAGAACTGACCAATAGTGATAGAAGTCATCCTAGAAGAAGTGAACTCCATTTTATCAAATTATTTTATTTCAAAGCTAAAGAATTACCTTCAAAAATGTTAGGAGATAATTTTTTATGACTAAGTGACTTTAAGGTGACAGAGACTATCAAACTTTTAGAGAGCAGAGTATATATATTTCTTTTTCTTAAAGTCTTGAGAGCAAATGAATCTAAAGTGAAAGCCATCTGTCAAGTTAAGTGATTTTCTTCAGAAACTGTTCAGCAGCTCAGGAGCAGCATGGGAAGAACAGATAAGCTGGCTTGGGCTGGCATGGCAGTGTTGCCAGACTAGCTGTTGTCATGCTAGACCAGGGCACTTAAACCAACCTGGATCAGCAAAAGCAATTTAACAGTTCTTCAGGTATTGTAAAGACCTAAGTTAAATTTTCCATTTACTAGTAGAGATATGTAATTAACATTTGGAAGAGTACTTTAGAGTTTACAAAGCTATTTCACAGATAGAAAATAACTCATCTGTTCCTCAAAACAGCCTCACAAGACAGTGAACTGTTGTCATTTTGTTTTACAATACAGAAATCAAGATTCGGAGTACTAGCTAGTCTAAGATTGAAAAGGTACTATGTCGCAGAGCCATCTTAGTCCTGTTTCTCTAATCAGTATTTAAAATTTGAGGGGAACTCTTTAAATATCTAGATTCCCTAAAGTGCATAAAGTCCCTAATTTTACATATAATTTCAGAGAATTCACAGATTCCCTGAAGCTCATGCATAACTCAGTGAGTAAAAAACCTCAAATTTTTAATTTGTTCCTGGATAATAGTTATGTGGTGTTTACTCTAAAATTATTTATTCAACAGTAAATGTTACATTTCATCATAAAAAGTAAAGAAAAGGCACAATAATGTAAAACTCTACTTTTAGTTATGCTTTTTGGCTATTGACCATTTTTTTTAAAATCCTCAAAAGTTAAAAAAACACAGATATTGTACTTTTTACCCTGTTTCACTTTCGTTCTCCATTATTATCCACATGCTGCACAACAGTAGCTCTATTTTTTTTAGTACAGCCATCGTGTTAGTCTATGTAATATGTGTACAGAGTATATCGATGTTGAAACTGCGAAAGTCACAGAGTCCTGGGATTAGCTCACAATTTCCTTTTCCAGTTTAAACTTTTCTTCTGCACCAAAGGCTTGATAATAGAGTGAAAAGCTGAGTTTTCAGGGCAATGAGAAAGAAATTGTGGAACATGCCAGACAATGCGAGTCACCATTTCTCCTAAGATAAGCACGAGTTATTTTCATCTACTTTCCCACATCCGTTCCCACATCACAAGATCATTTCTTAATCATCTTCCCTGCAGAGATTCCTTTCTAGAGGTTACTTACATGGGCACAGATATGAAGACGCAGATAGCTGAGTTTCCTGATGCAAAAATAGCATAGCTTCTTAAGTTCATTAGCCCTACCCTTAAACATCTACTTTTCTTTGTGACTGTTAACCATCTTTAAAGGTAAGATAAATGATGAGTGAAATCATTAATTATTTGTTCTCCACCTCTTTTTCCATCATATGAATCAGGCAGTAGATTTTCACAACCTAAGTCAGGGGAGAAATTGAGACATTTATGACAGATACACAAGCATAGGATTCTGCTCTTCCATGAATTACAAAAGAAATCAAAATTATAAAAACACAAAATGAAAAAAATAATTCACTTAATTCTGTTATAATCATATCCAAGCCTCTAAAAACAGTGGGGGTAATAACAGTCCTTTAGGTGTAATTTCATACTCATAGTCCTCATCGGGAAAATAGGACCCAAAGTATAAAAACCTTTGTCACTATAGTATCTGTGACAGTGATTCTCAACTCTAGGGAGTGAGGGACAACATATCAGTGACCATTGGCAGCCCCCCATGATGAACTCTGATGTGCCCTACTTATGTATTTTATATATGTGAAAAATGTTACTGTATAGCTTTCCTTGAAGGTGAGTTTCTTCCTGTCTTTTGCCCATCCACTTCTACACCGTCTCTCCAGTCCTTAACTACTGACCAAGCCTTCATTAATGTCTATAAAATCAATTCACTTTCTCCATTCCAACTTCTCCTGCATTCATTAAATCAATTATCTTTTCTTGCCTGGACTACTGCAACCACAAACAAATCGAGCCCCCTGCCTCCAGTCTTGAACTCCTCTAATTCTTTGCCTACATTAAAATGATCTTTCAAAACCATAAATCTGGTTCTGTCTTTCCCCTGCTTAAAACCTTGTGAAGGTTTCTCAGTGGCCTTGGGGTACTCCAGGCTCCTTGGCAAGACCCTCCGTGATCAGATCTCAGCTCACCAATCAATCTCAGCTCTCACAACTACCTCCCTTCTCCCACCAGACTGCCTTCTCCATTCTCTGGCCATGTTGAATTGACTTGCTGACTGAAAACTTCCATTTTTCTTTGACCTTCAGACTTTTGCATAAGGTTACTCACTCTATCTGAATGTCCCCTTTTCTCTTTGCTTAGTTAATTCCTCCATGTCTTCAGAAGCCATATCTTGCATTAAACATTTTCTGACCTGCCAATATTGGGTTAAGGGTTCTAAACGTTCAACTCCTTCACCTCTGTCTAGTTCCAAAACATTTTCAACACTCCAAAAGGAAATTCCTCACTCATTATGCAGTCACTCCCCATTCCCCCAGTACTTATACCTGACAAAGTTCTCAGTAGTCCATGGAAGTCTATTTTCTTGTTGGTCTCCTTTCTTAGACCATAAACTCCTTGAAGGCAGGGAACGTATCTTGTTGGGGACCCAGCACCTAAGGACAGAGCCTGGAATGTAATAGTCTCAGCAGACTATTTGGGTCAGGGAGGTGAGTACAGGAGCAAGTGGGTTAAAAACGGGTAGAAATTTTAGATGTCTTTAATGTATTTACTGAAGAGTTAGGGTGATTTCAGAAGGAAATTAACATTTTGGAGAGAAAGGGGGAGGCACTTAAACTACAGGTCTTCAGAAGAACAGCCTCCTCTGATGCCAGCTTTGGCTCCCCTGCCTTAGGACCCCCACCTACCTGCAAGCACTCTTAAATTTAAAGCTTAAAGAGAGATTGCACTCAGTCTTCCTCTTCCCTCCATGCCTCAAGCTAGAGTCGGACAGTTTCCATTGGTGCCCTGGGTTTCAAAAGGTATGTGCTGAGCTACCCGACCCCTAAGCTTACAGACTTCTTGGGAGAGCAGGTGCTGGCAGTGGGTATGGGAGGTGGGGATTTGGCTCCGATTTGAGTTTTGTCTTTGTGATTCCTTCCCACTATGGGGAGCACTATGGCATGGCTCCCAAGGACAAACTTTAATTTGGGACAGTCTAAACCCTTATTAAAGACAGAATATTTTCTCAATTATCAAGGAAATTGCCTTGCTCTGTAGTCTCTAAGTCCTCAATTTTGTGAGGAGGAATTTTTTTTAATCTCCTTCCAATTTTGCTGACATTCTAGAAGAGCTGCATTCCACTTTTAGCAGCTGTTTTCTTATGACTGAATAAATGCCAGAGATTCCATCAGATTATTTCAATTCAGTTGTCCCTCAGTCAGGGAGGGCCAGACTGCCAATTCCTCCTGGCACACCTCAGGTAAGAAGATAGTAATATGTAACTTGAGTTTCTCTTCTGCACTTGAAGCTCATCATCTCTAAAGCCAGTTTTCTCTCCAAACCTGTCCTACTCTCCGCATTCTTTATTGGAATGAATTAGCACTGATGTAATAGCAGGCCCAAGCCCCTAACTCAGGCCTGTTACTGGAATCTCCTAAATGTGTTCCCTGCCTCCGGTCTGTTCCACTCCCAAATGCAAAGCTGGTGATATTATTGCCTGTGTTCAGCCCTTTGAAGACTCACTACAGAGGACTCCTACAGAAAAAATTCAGTCCTCCTTGATCTGGCCTCTATTTATTTATCTCTAAACCTGTGCTGTCCAATATGGTAGCCACTAACCAATGAGGCTATTTAAATTTAAATTACTTAAGATTAAGTGAAATAAAAATTTAGTTCCTCAGTTGCTCAATACTAGCTGTATTGGACAGTGAAGGTATGGAACTTTTCATTGTAAAAAGTTCATTGTATACCTCACCGCTGCTGCACCTGAACTCAAACCTCCAAATGACTCTCACCTTTGAGCATTCTGTGCTTTAGCTGAGGCAGCTTCCTGTAATTGGGTTACTCACCTTGCCAACCGTCCCTTCAGACCACAACTCAAACATCATCCTATCTGGTGAAGTCTTTCCGAACCAAACCTCCCATCCTCATACAATTGGTCACTTCCTCATTTGGTCTCCTATTGTACTCTCTGCAGACTTCTAGTATAGTGCCCCTGACAACACTCCACATCACCTGTTGGTGTTTGTGTCTGTTTTCCTTTACTACAGTGTGAGCTTGGGGTAGGGGCAGGAACCCAATCTTATTCTCTCTGTGTTCCCAGTTCCTAGACTAATGTGTGACACATAAGATATGCTAATAACTATTTTTGTGAAAGAATAAATATTACAAATAAATATTCTAAAGTCAAGATTCTATCAGGCTTCAGAAACAGCCCATTTTAAATCTGTCACTGACAGGTAAAAACCTCGAAGAAGAAATATGTCTTCAGACAGATCATCAAAATATTGTATATTATCTCTTAAATCACACTCTCTTACTAGAATTGTGTCCCATTTAAAATTGATCCACAAGAGGCATGCCAGTTTGAGTAGATAATTGAGGTGGTTTGACAGGTGTCACAAGGGAAGGCTGACTGCACACGAAGCCATTCCGGCTCCAGCAATTATTAGATACATACCTACAATATTGAAAGCATGAAAATGTGGCTAGTCATTCAAATATTTATTGTCTAGGTTTAAAAATAGATTACTGGGGGCCGAGCCCGTGGCGCACTCGGGAGAGTGCAGTGCTGGGAGCGCAGGAGCGCTCCCGCCACGGGTTCGGATCCTATATAGGGATGGCCGGTGCGCTCACTGGCTAAGCGCGGTGCGGCCGGTCTCAAAAAGGACAAAAAAAAAAAAAAAAAGATTATTGGGACATTTTCTATTATAAAAGTAACACATGCTCTTTATGGAAATTTTGGGGGAAAAACTCTCCACACATAATTTCTTTAACAAAAGATTAATATTATTTAGATATTTGTGTAGTTGCTCATCCTATGTGTTGATTCATGTTTATTTTACATTCCTGTCTTACTTTATGTTATTCTTTTACACTCGACATTACAACACAGTTTCACATCTTATTATAAACTCTATTTTTAATAGCCATATAATCTGCAAGTGTGTGGATATGTAATAATTTTCTGAAGTGTTCTCCTGTTATTGATTATTTTGCATGTTTTCAAGTTTTCACCACTATAAATAGCACTGGGGCAGATACTTTTGAGTATAAAGTTTTTGTAATGCATGTAATTTCTTCAGGGAAGATTTCCAGA
>NW_007727453.1:385976-388268 GCF_000696425.1 Galeopterus variegatus | reverse complement strand
AGATACTTTTGAGTATAAAGTTTTTGTAATGCATGTAATTTCTTCAGGGAAGATTTCCAGATGTGAAATTTCTGTCTCTTTGTCTTGTTTTAAAGTCTGCTTTGCTTGCTACTCTATTCCTAGTACCTACAACAGTACCTGGCATATGGTAGGCATTTCATTAATATTTGCTGCATGAATATGAGATGTTAATTAAGTAGAAAAAAGCTGACTCCACATATAGATAGCAAAGGCATGTTACAGGCATATCATGTGACAGGTCCTAGGGAAGGCTGTCCCCACTGTTTTTCTTTAATTAACAAATTTTATTTTTTAAAGCAGTTTTACGTTCACAGCAGAACTGAGTGGAAAGTACAGAGTTCCCATCCATCCCNTTTCACTGCCCTAAAAATCCTCTGTGCTCTGCCTATTCATCCCTCTCTTTCCCCCAACTCCTGGCAACCATGGATGCTTTTACTGTCTCCATAGTTTTGCCTTTTCCAGAATGTCATAGATAGTTGGAATTATGCTGTATACAGCCTTTTCAGATTGGCTTTTTCATTTAGCAATATGCATTTAAATTTTCTCCATGTCTTTCGGTGGCTTGATGACTCATTTCTTTTTATTGCTGAGTATTATTCCATTGTATGTACAGTATGTACCACAGTTTGTTTACCCATCCACCTACTGAAGGATATCTTGGCTGCTTCCCAGTTTAGGCAATTATGAATAAAGCTGCTATAAACTTTTATGCACAAGTTTTTGCATAGACACAAGTTTTCAGCTCATTTCACGAAGTACTAAGGAATGCAATTGCTGAATCACATTGTAGGAATATGTTCAGTTTTGTAAGAAACTGCCAAACTGCTTTCCAAAGTGGCTGTACCATTTCGCATTCTCATTAGCAATGAAAAAGAGTTCCAGTTCCTCCACATCTATGCCAGAATTTGGTGTTGTCAGTGTTTTGTTTTTGGCCATTTCTAATAGGTGTGTAGTTGTATCTCATAGTTGTTTTAATTTGAACTCCATAATGATATATGATGTTGTGAATCTTTTCATATGCTTACTTGTCATCTATACATCTTCTTTGGTGTTTTGCAAAAATTTTCTTCTAGTCTGTGACTTGTCTTTTTATTCTCTTAAGGAGGTCTTTCTCAGAGCAGAAGTTTTTAATTTTAATAAAGTCCATCTTATCAGTTTTTTTCTTTCATGGATCATGCTTTTGTTGTTTTGTTAAAAAGTCATTGCCAGACCCAAGATCACCTAGATTTTTTTCAGTGTTATCAATATGATTTTGTGCTTTACATTTAGGTGTATGATCATTTCGAGTTAACTTCTGTGAAGGGTGTAGGGTTTGTATCTAAATCTTTTTTCTTTTTTTGTTTCTGAATGTCCAGTTGTTCCAGCACCATTTGTTGAAAAGATCATCTTTTCTCCTTTGAATTGCCTTTGTTTTTTTGTCAAAAGTAATTGACTATATTTGTGTGAGTTTATTTCTGAACTCTCTATTCTTTTCCTTTGATCTATTTGTCTATTCTTCGGCCAAAACCTCACTGTCTTGATTACTGTAGATTTGCAGTAAGTCTTTAAGTCAGGCAGTATTAGTCCTTACACTTACTTTTCATGTCTTTTCCCTCTCCTACTGCCCTAATTGGGACTTCCTGTTCAATGTTGAATAGTACTAGTGGTAATACTGAGCTCCATTATTTTAAAAGAAATGCTTACATTATCCCATTAAGTATGGTGTTTGCTGAAAATAAATACCATTTTTTTCTGCTTAAGGAAGTTCCCTGTTACTGGTTTTATGGGAATTTTCATTTGAACAAGCATTCTAGGCTATTCTAGTTCAGGTGGTTCAGGGGTACACACTTTGCAAAAGTAATTAATAAGTGCAGCAAGCACTTCCTCATCTCTTCAGTATTATATACAAATTCTATCTTTGATTCTGATAGACAATGATACATTTGCATATTAGCCATTTAAAAAAATAAGATAGCTCTGTTAGTGACTTAGTAATAAAAATGACTTGAAATACCAAAAATATGAGGTTCTAGTTTATTGATACTTAAATAATCTTTTACCAACATATATACACTGCAGGCTTATTTGTATGATCTAATCGCAATTTAGTCAAGTGTGTTTAAAGGAACTTACCAGCAGTTATTAAAACTCAAATGAAAACACTACACTAGATTTTTATTTCTTTTTTTAGATTTTCACTTCTGAATGTATTTTATTGGTATAAGAATTATAAGGAAGATCTCAATTTGTCACATATTCTTTTATAATCTATCAATTTAATAGCAACATATT
>NW_007727453.1:381360-385174 GCF_000696425.1 Galeopterus variegatus | reverse complement strand
GGCCCCGCAACATATTGTTTGATTATTCAAAGCATCCCATCACTCAACAGTTTATCATCCTTTTATTTCATCATTTCAATTTAGAAAATTGACTAAATAGCAATTCTTTTTCAGTAATACTTATTCATTGAATATTCTTAATATTCTACTACTAACATTTAATGTGGTTTCCAGAGCAAGACGGCCAAATAGAAGACCCTAATGCTCATCTCTCCTACAAAGACAGACAAAACAACAAATAAACAATCACATTTGGATGAAAGTAACTAAAGGAGAGCACCAGAGCACATCAAGGGAGTAACAGAAACGCTAGAAACTCAGGACAGCCACACAGAGAATGGAGGGAAGTACTTGGCCTCCACCACTCCATTTTCCAACCAGAAGCAGCTGGGAACCAGGAGGAACTTGTCCCTGCAGGGAAAAGGTAAGAGAGGATCCCAGCAGTCTTCATCAACACCTTGGACACCTACAGTCCTTACCTCTGAGGACTCCTGTAGTCTTCACAGACAATAAGTCCAGCTGAGGGAGCTGTCTGGAGTCCACACAGCTGTGCTCCCCTAGAGGAGCTGACATTGTATCCTGCTCTCTGTGGCCTGCACAACTGCTGTACTATGCCATCTTGGAACTGAAACTACTGCTGAAGTGTGTCTTTGTCCCAGGGGTGAGTGACAATCTTTCATCACAGAGGCTTAGCCACCACTAAACCACACCTGGCAGCCAGTCATCCCGAAGCAAAGCAACTAGCAGATGTTACTCCCTACCCCGAGGGGAAAAGTGGTGGTGGAGCTGCTCCATCCACCTCTCCCAGTTACAGCTGTGCTCCTCCCCCTTGGGCCGGAACTGAAGCTGCACACTCACTCTGGGGGGGTCTTCAACCACCCCTCTCAGTCATTGCTGTGCTCCACCCACCGGGACTAAGCTGAAGCAGTATATTACCCTCTGGATAATTGGTGTCTTGGTTGAGAAGTTGTTAGGCTGAGAAGCTGCTTGGCTGAGCTGAGCAACTCTGCACCCCAGTACTGAGTTGACATAGTACCTCACATCCCAGGGAAACAAAGTAGTGACTGACCTGGGACACCCTGCCCTACTGGCTGAACAAATCGAGTACACTGCTTCCCTGGAGCTGGACTAACCCTGTAGAAACTGAGCTGCTGAGACAACCCTCTCCCCAGGGAATTAAGTCAGTGCTGTGCTTCTCCCTGTCCCTCAAAGCCCAGATGACCATTGTACCCCACCATACTGGGTCCTTGCTGCCACTACACCTGGCATTGTAGAGAATGATATATTACCAAGTACCATTATCAACTGTTACCACTACATGGAGCCTTACGCCTGCAAACGGAGTCATGACTGAGCTCCATTTGTTCTGGTTCCTGAACTGCAGCCATACTCTGCTCCCTGGTACCAAACCTCTAGAGCACCTCTTTCCCCCTCAGAGTCAGGCCACTGCTGTGCCCTGCTCTCCAGGGTTAGGGTCACAGCTACAACCTGGCTCACTGGGCCTGAGTTGCCAGTGGGGCCTCAGAGTCACAAATCCTGGCACTACAGGCAACCTACATCCAACCATGCCACAGAGAGTGAATTTGCGCCACAAGACTAGGTGCAACAATAAGTGTGTGACACTGAGCCCAGCCACCAAAAGAAATGAATCCCCTTGACTTAGTCTTCCTATTGTGGGGGAAAAAATAGGAGGACCCCAAAAGCCCTTGCCACTAAAGACCTTAACAACTTACATCACCACTGCCACTGCTACATATTTAAGCTTAGGTCACTGAGGCACCCACAATTATTGTTGATGTTGGTCACAGCTGAAGAAGCTGCCTGGAGACTATACCACTACATCTATGAAAAACCAGAATCACCACAGCTTACTAACCAGCACACTGACTCAACTGCAGATGAAAGACTCTGTCAATGAAAGCCACTCATTGGAAACTTTGGAAGAAGCGATCGTTTCACAAGATGCACAGACATCAATGCAGGGACACAGGAAACATGAAAAAGCAAGGAAATAGGACACCACCAAAGGAATACAATAACATGCCAGTGGGCAGACCCCAAAGAAAGTGAAATCTATAAACTGCTAGAAAAGGAATTCAAAATAATGATCTTAAGAAAACTTAACAACATACAAGAGAATACAGACGGACAATTCAATTCAATGAAATTCAAAATAATGATCTTAAGAAAACTTAACAACATACAAGAGAATACAGACGGACAATTCAATGAAATCAGGAAAACAAATCATGATTGAATGAGAAATTTTAAAAAGATGTTATCAAAAAGAAGAATTAAACAGAAATCCTGCAGCTGAAGAATCCACTGAATGAAATTTTTTAAAAATGAAGAGCTTCAATAGCAGACTAGAGCTAGCAGAAGAAAGAATCTCTGAACTCAAAGATAGGTCATTTAAAATTACCCAGTCTGAGAAAGAAAAAGAAATAGGAATTTAAAAGAATTATGGGACACAATTAAAACAACAAATATTCAAATTATGGGTGTTCTTAAAGGAGAAGAGAATGAAAAAGGCATTAAAAACCTATTTAAGAAAATAATAGCCCCAAACTTTCCATGTCTTGAGTAAGATATGTACATATAAATCCAGGAAGCTCAAAGGACCCAAAATAGATTTAACACCAAAATGTCCTCTCCAAGGCATGTTATAGTCAAAATGTCAAAAGAAAAGACAAAGAGCAAGTCTAAAAATAGTAAGAGCAGAGCATCAGGTTACATATAAGGGAATCTCCACTAGTCTAACAGCAGATTTCTCAGCAGAAACCTCACAGCACAGGAGAGAATGGGATACAATATTCAGTGCTGAAAGAAAAAAATATCCAGCCAAGAATAATATATCTAGCAAGCCTATCCTTCAGGAGTAAAGGAGAAATAAAATCTTTCAAGGGAAGCAAAAGCTGAGGGAATCCATCACTTCTAGGCCAGGCTTACAGGAAACGCTCAAGGGAGTCCTACATCTGGAAGGATGTAGAAATAATAACTACCACCTAGAAAACACACAAAAGGGTTAAAAATCATTAAATCCTTAAAGCAGGTATGCAAATAAGAAAGAGAAAGAAATCAATCCTTATTACTACAAAATAACCACCAAACCACAATGGTAAAAATAAAAGAGGAAGAAAGAAATAAAAGATATACAAAACAACCAGAAAATAACCAACAAAATGACAGGAGTGAGTCTTTACCTATCAATAACAATCTTAAATGTAAATAAACTGAATTCCCAAATTAAAAGATATAGACTGGCTGAATGGATTAAAAAACAAGCCCCAATTATATGCTGCCTTTTAAAACTCACTTCACCTGTAAAGACACACATGGACTGAAAGTGAAGGGATGGAAAAAAAAAAATACTCCATGCAAATGGAAACCCAAAGCAAGCAGTAGTAGCTATGCTTATATTGGATATCAGACTTTAAGTGAAAAATGTGAAAAAAGACAGAGAACGTCATTATATAATGATAAAATGGTCAATTGAGCAAGAGGATATAACAACTGTAAATATATATGCACTCAACATTGGATCACTCAGATATACACATAAAGCAAATATGATAAAATCTAAAGGGAGAAATAGACTCCAATACAATAATATTTGGTGGCTTCAACCCCCCACTCTCAGCATTAAACAGATCATCTAGATAGAAAATCAGCAAAGAAACATTGAGTTAAGATTGCCCTATAGCACAAATGTACTGTATTACTCTGTTTATGACAGATATACCTGAAACTGGGTAATTTTTTTTTTTTTTTTGTCTTTTTTCATGTCCAGCAACGGATTGCAACCCTCAGTGTC
>NW_007727453.1:375361-380534 GCF_000696425.1 Galeopterus variegatus | reverse complement strand
AAATATGATAAAATCTAAAGGGAGAAATAGACTCCAATACAATAATATTTGGTGGCTTCAACCCCCCACTCTCAGCATTAAACAGATCATCTAGATAGAAAATCAGCAAAGAAACATTGAGTTAAGATTGCCCTATAGCACAAATGTACTGTATTACTCTGTTTATGACAGATAGGCCCGAAACTGGGTAATTTTTAAAGAAACAATATTTATTGCTTACAGCTCAGAGAAGTCCAAAGTCCAGGGAACACTCATGGTGAGGGCCTTCTTTGGTGGTGACTTCAGCAATGGAGGGTATCACATTGCGAGAAAGGAATAAAGAGAGACAGCTAACTCCTCGCTCCCTCTCCTTTTGAAGACCTCAGAACCATGCCCATGACCACCATTAAACCATCAATGGATTAATCCATTTACTAGGGCATGGTCCTCACAATCTGAACACCCCTTCAAAGCCCCACCTTTCAATTACCATAATAGAATTTCCCACCCTCTTAACCCTGTCACAATGGGGACCAAACCTCCAACACATTAAACTTTGGGGAGGACACAATTCAATCCATAACATGTATCTTACAGACATTTATAGAGCATTTTATCCAACAGCTACAGAATACATGTTCTTCTCATCAGCACATGGAACAGTCTTCGGGGTTGACTATACTTTAGGCCACAAAACGAGTCTCAACAAATTTTAAAAAACTGAAATCATATCAAAGTCTTAAAGAAATAGAGAAGACAAAGTTGAGTAAGAGATTTGGAGAAGCAAGAAGAAAACATGGACTGAGAAATCTAGTCATTACAAACGGGTACAGGTGTAACAGTGAATTTCAAAACATTTACATTTAATGAAGTCTAGCTTAATCAACCTTTTACTTCATGGTTAGTGCATTTTATGTCTTCTTTAAAAAACCTGAGCCTACCCCAAGGTCATGAAGATATTCTAAGTTACCTTCTAGAAATTTTATTGTTTTGCTTTTCACATTTAGATCTATAATACACTGGAAATTTATTTGGTGTTTGGTGTGAAGTAAAAGTCAATATTCATTTTTTCCTATATGGAGATCCAGTTGGTCCAACACCATTTATTCAAAAGAGCACTCTTTCCCCATCACAGTACAGTATCTCCTTAGTCATAAATTGAGTATGTGTATATGTGTTGTATGTTAGTCTGTTTGGATGCTCTATTCTGTTCTTTTTAACCTGTTCCTTACATCAGTGCCATTACTGTAGCTTTGTAAAAAATCTAGATAAGAGCATAGTTCTCTAACTTTGTTCTTCTTTAGATGGTATTTGCCATTTTTGGTCATTTGCCCTTCCATATAAAATTTAAAATCGTCTTGTCAATTTCCACAAAAACACTTGCTAGATTTTTGTTGGTATCTATAGATCAATTTGAAACTATAGATTAATTTTTTAAAATCTTTGTAATATCAGATCTTCTAATGGATGAACATGGTATATCTTTTCATTTACTTAGTGCTTTAATTTCTCTCAATAATGTTTTGTAATTTTCTGTGTGGATGTCTTACATATCTTTTGTTAATTTGGGGACCATTGGAAAAATACTGATGCTCAAGTCTTTTCCCAGAGATTCTGAATCAATTGGTCTGGTATAGTTTCAGGCATTGTGATTTTCCCAAGATGCCCAGGTGATTTACTGTGAAATCACAGTTCAGAAACACTGCTCCGAAAACTTCTCTCAAGGCTGACATTAATCTATTATCAGGATTTTTGAGGTGTTCATCCAGTTAAAAACAAACAGTATACACACACACACACACACACACACACACGCACACACACACACATATACATACACACACATATATAATATAAAATCATTTTTATATAAGGATTTTTGAGGTGTTCATCCAGTTAAAAACAAACAGTATACACACACACACACACACACATGCACACACACACACATATACATACACACACATATATAATATAAAATCATTTTTATATAAAAAATGATTTTATATTTTTTAAACATAAAAATATATATTTATATTTCTTGTGTATATATAAATATAAATACAAAGAAAGACTTTTATAAAGAAAGACATAGTAGGTTGAATAATGGCCACCCAAATATATCAAATCCTGATATCTGGAACCTGTAAATGTTACTCTATTTGGAAGAAGCATTTTCAGAGATGTAATTATGTAATTATGTAAGCTAAGGATTCTGAGATGAGGAGATTACCCTGGATTATCTGGGTGAGCCCTAAATGCCATTATCAGTGTCCTTATGAGAGGCAAAGGGAGATAACACGTATCTACAGAGAAAAAGAAAATGTAAAGATGGAGAGAGAAAGAGATGGGATAACAAGACAAGGAGTGCCAACAGTTGCCAGAAGCTGAAAGAGGCAAGGGACAGATTTTCCCATAGAGCTCTCAGAATGAGCATGGCCCTGCTGATACCTTTATTTCAGACTTCTGATCTCCAGAGCTGTGAGAGTATATGTTTCTGTTGTTTTAAACCACCTAGTTTGTTTTAATTAGTTACAGCAGCCCTAAGAAATTAATATAAAACAAATAACATATGTTTTCAAATAACATATGCTAGTCTAACCCCACAGGTTAAATATGCTAGAAAAAACATATAAATAGAGTGAAGTGAGTAAACACCTAGACTTTGGACATAACCAGCTTTACTGGCTGCATGATCTTGGGAAAGTTAAACACCATCGCCTCACTTTTTTCATCTGTACAATAATACCTACCAACCATGTGGTTCTTGTGGTATTTAAATCATTCAATATACAGGAAATCTTAGGAGAAAGCCTGGAACAAGGTTAGCACTCATGAAATGGAGCAGCTGTTGTAAGAAAAAAAATCTCAAAAAGAGATAAAGAATATGATATAGCAAGTAGGGTGGTTAAATTTTGTTTTTGTTTTTTTGTTTAAGGAAAAGTATCTCTCTCTCTGAAGTCAGAGGTTTACAATCAGACATGCACAGAAGAGCTTCAAAGACTGTGTGAACCTGACGCTGCATTCTGACTTTTGTTATATGGGCAGTTTTTTCTAGAGAGAGGGGTCATGGTTTCAACAGATTTTCAAAGGGTTTTATGATTGAAGAGCAGTTAAGACTCAACTCTGTACCCCATAAATATGTATAAATGGGCAGTTTTTTCTAGAGAGAGGGGTCATGGTTTCAACAGATTTTCAAAGGGTTTTATGATTCAAGAGCAGTTAAGACTCAACTCTGTACCCCATAAATATGTATAAATAAAAAAAAAATTTACTACAGACAAACAAACAAAAAGAAAGAGGGAGAGAGGTTAAGAGGTTAAGAACAACGAAAAAGATTGAAAGGGTGAGAACAGGGTGTATTGCAGTGGGGAGAAACCTGTTCAACAGCCTCAGGCCTCATATTCTCCATCTTCTCATTGAAACAAACTTCACAATCATCCTTTTGGGCAGGAGGGTCAAGGTTTAGACTCATCCTACTTCCTCAGTAAACATACAATCTAAGTAGAAATAGTGAAATAGTGGCGTGCTATGTCAGTGCAGGTCTAGACATGTTCCCACCTTTTCCAGTGTGCTGCTGCCCACAGCCTATCTTGTATAGAACACCTGAGGTGGCCAAAGTGTGAAAGGATGGAGTTAAGGTAAAACAGCGTCTGAACTGTGAAGGAACTTTGAGACTGAAAAACGAAGCAGACAACTCTGCAAAGTATTACCAAGCATTTACTGAAGGGTAACTCACATACAGAAAGGATCAGGTGGGTGACGATCCAGACGTTCGCATAGCTGCACCCCACATCATTGGAGTTTATAAGGGGCTTGGAGACAACAGCGGAACTATGACAAAGAGAAAATTGATGAGGTCAATTTCCAGTGTCTTGTGAGCAAAATTTGTTTATCCTAAGAGCTATGTGCTTATCACACAGCCTTATCTTAAAGGTTAACATAGCATTCTTTTCCTTGCTTAATTCAAGTTGCTAAGTAACCTGTGCAGGAAAAGGTTATTTAGAGGACAAACGAGCTCTGCAGGCTGAAGATGGAGTCGGTATGGCCAGCATTCTCACACCAAGGGAATAAGATAGGTAATACATACGGTGATTTTAGAGAACAGAGACAAGGGCTGGACTACAGAGGTAAAGGTGGTGTCGATAGAACAGGTAATCTTTCTGTTCCCTCATTTTATAAAACCATAAAAGGAGGAGTTTGAATCAGGGGAGCCCTAAGTAACCTCTTAGTCCTGTAATTCTATTACTTTAAATTTGCAGTGGTCTAGATTTACTCCATTTATGGATTTCTCCAGCAGTTCTCCAGAACAAAGGACACTAGCAAAGATCACATTAACATGGAGAAATGGGATGAGACAATGGGCCGAGCTGGCTGAGATGGAGCTGGGTTTTCCAACTATGGAATTTCAGGAGGTCCATTTGACAGAGAGACTAGTACTACTACATCCGATACAGACTGAAATGAAGCTCAGGTCTGTGGAATCTACATATCAAGGAACAGTGAAATGAAAAGGTTTCTGGTGGATTATTGGTGTTGTTACTAAAGTTGTACTCTAATTTTGGAGTAGTAAGAGGTCCAAATTTATGAAGTATACAGCATGTATGAATGAGGTGCGTAAAGCTGAATGGCAATCTTTATGAGAGGATTAGTGGGAATGTATACTGCCGAGGGTCTGACTTTAATATTAGTCATCCTCAAGAGGTAAGCATAGCTCCTAAAAAGGAAGAAATTCCCTCCTGCTGCATTCATGTCATCTTTCAGACAAAAATTAATGTGAGAAATTGCTTCCAAATTCAGCCTCAATGACATACAATATGTGACAAGTATTCGCATGACTTCAGTGATTTCCTATACAGACCATAGTGCCACTTTTTTTACATATAGGTAAGGGAGCCACCTGCTGTCAACATAGGATTCTACAGCTACGAATTCTTCCATTTATTTTTCCCAACTATACAACTGCATAAATTTAGCTGTAATAATCTAGACCAAGAATTTTGCAAAATTAAAGATGACAAAATAATTTTTAGGGCGAAGTAACTCACAGTACCATGTCTTTTTTGCAGGTCAGAAAATATTTATTAAGGAGCCGGCCCGGTGGCGCACTGCTACAGTGTGCCGCTTGGGAGCGAGGCAGCGCTCCCGCCGAGGGTTCGGATCCCACATTCAGACTGGTTCCCGCTCCCTGGCT
>NW_007727453.1:372879-374582 GCF_000696425.1 Galeopterus variegatus | reverse complement strand
AAAAAAAAAAAAAGAAAATATTTATTAAGCACTTATCCATTTATTACACATTGCAATTCTCAAAGAGGGTCCTGGCATGCTGTAATTAGTAAGGAATTCTGTAGCGACAAATGACCCTGCTCATTTCCTTCTTAGTGTTTTTAGTAAAGCTATTCTTTTCTGAATTTGTCTTTGCCTGTCCCAGTCCCACCCAACTTGCAAGCTCAGCTAAGTCTCAACCTCCTCCTCAAAGACTCTCCAGATCCACAGCCCACAGAGGACTTTCCTGCCTGGACCTCTATCCCTGAGACAACACTCCTGCTGGCACTTCCTCGTAAATACAATGCTTCATTGTGATATACAGAGGGTGCTTCAAAAAGTTCACGGAATTATTAGTATTATCTTTGAGTTCTATTTTTACACGAACTTTTTGAAGCACCCTCATGTACTAACAGCTAGCATTTACCATATGTCAGTACTGTTGTAAGTGCTTCACTTTTATAAACTTTTTAAATTCACTTTTTCATTTAATTCACATATTAACCCTATGAGGTAATTATTATTATAATCCTCATTTTTTTGCAAAAGAGGAAATGGAGGACTGGAGGGGTTAAAAAAAAACTTGCCCAAAGTCATCAAGGCTATTAAGCAGTGGCGCCAAGATTTAAACCCATGCATCTGTCTTTCCAACTTGTTTGTGAGTACTCTGTGCATAAGGACTATGTTCTAAAATCCTTTTGAAGTTCCCACAGTGCCTAGTCTAGTGCTAGGATGATCTTAGAGACTGATGTTCATAGTTCTTTTTTTTTTCCTTTTTTGTCTTTTTTCGTGTCCGGCAATGGATCACAACCCTCAGTGTCGCGCCCGGACCGGACTGGACCGGCAATGGAATCGCAAGCCTCGGTGTTGCGCCCGCACCTCGCTCAGCCAGTGAGTGGGAACCGGTCTGCATGTAGGATCCGAACCCTCGGCAGGAGCGCCGCCACGCTCCCAAGCGGCGCACTGTAGCAGTGCGCNGCCCCTGATGTTCATAGTTCTGCTACAGTTCACTAATTTTACAGGAAATCAGAAGACCCAAGGAAGAAGGTAGTTTTTAATCTCATTAATCAGGTTGACAATAAATAAGTCTGGCAGGATACTGTAGTAATAATAAGGCACTTGTACCAAACAGCTATTTCAAGCCTGACACTGTGGTAAGCATTTTAATATATTATTTAATCCTTATAATAAGTCATTTTAGAGAGGTACTATTATATGTATTTTATAGATGAGAAAGCTGAAGCACAGAGAGATGAAGTAACTTGCCTAATGTCACACAGACTGCAGCCTTTGCCTAACTATATGCTCTCATCTCACACCTACTGTGTAAAAATGGTTATTTGCAAGGGGATTTGTAATCATGGAACATATACTGTAAGGCTTTCTCCCATAGAACAACTCCTAATCTTGTAGGATTGGTACAGGAAGGAGAATCATCACAGAAAGATTGCATATGAGAGTACTTCAAAAAAGTTCATGGAAAGATTTGTATTATCTTTTAATTTTATTTTTCCACGAACTTCTTGAAATACCCTCATATTCCCAACTAGTTGCTGCTGCCATCACTGAGCTGGCCTCATGGGGGCACTGCTCCTCTTTTAACACCCCTCTTCTACTTGCTTTCAAAACTCACAGCAACCCTGAAACAAGGCTGGAACATTTAAACCAGGATTTAATAAAGGCCA
>NW_007727453.1:367038-372202 GCF_000696425.1 Galeopterus variegatus | reverse complement strand
CTTGCTTTTAAAACTCACAGCAACCCTGAAACAAGGCTGGAACATTTAAACCAGGATTTAATAAAGGCCAGGGTAATAAGACAAATGAGGAAAGAGCACAACATAGAGCAGCATTAGCTGGTTACGAGCTTTGAACAAAAAGGATATTTTTGACCTTCCTTCCTGCAGTGGCTCCATTCTTATGTTTTCTACAGAAGAACACTCATCTGGTACCCTTTCTCTTCAAAGTTGGGCCCTTAGAGGCCTGGGCCCAGGAGGAGGTGGAAATTTCCTGTGGGTTGAGAATTCAGTTTTTGTATGCATGTGCACATGTGCCTGTGAGCACAGATGAGGAAAGAGGTATATGCATTTTTGTCTCCAGATACTGCAATTTGGGGTGCTCATGACTGGTAGACCACTGAGAAGGCTGCATGGGGAGACAAAATGGAGGATGATACATTGGTGACCACTTCTATTCATGCTGCCTGTAAACTTGTTTGTGCACCTGTCCAGAGCCTGACCCACCACCTTAAGTAGACCCAGACCCATCATTGCAGTTGCTCACAAAAATCATTCATTGATTTGTACTAAGTTCCTGATTAATATTTTTATTTTTAAAATTAACTATTTCTTACTCTGGCAACAATGCTTTACCTAGAAGTTTCTTTTATGGAGCTTGCCTTTGGGATCAATTTGGTCTTTGTCCTCTACTGAATCCTCAGCTCATCTAGCCTTAGAAGAAATGATTCTCCTATGTTCTAGCAATTCCTTCTAATATGGCACACACCAAAAGTATAAGGAACTGTAGAGTTGGTGGTTATTGGCAAGAATAGATTAAATAGTTTATTCTACTTGAAAAATATCTCTCTTCTGACAATTTAGAAATAATGTACCCATCATGTCTGTTTTATAGTGGAACTGATTTATAAGAACATCTTCCATAAGCATAGATATCTGTGATATCTTCACATACAGCAAGGCTCCATAAACTAGCCTGCTAGAAGGCCAAATCTGCCCCCCTGCCTGTTTTTGTATGGCTTACAAACTAAGAATGATTTTTATATTATTATATAGCTGAAAAAATCAAAACAACAATATTTTGTGACATGTGAGAATTGTATGAAATTCAAATTTGTGACTGACCATAATAAAGTTTTATTAGAACATAGTCACGCTCATTCATTTACGTATTGTCTAAGACTGCTTTTACTCTACAATGGCAGAGTTGAGTAGCTGCGACAGAGACTGCCCAAAATAATTCCTATTATGTCATCCTTTACAGAAAAAGTTTGCCAACCCTTGACATAGTGTGTTTTGATGCAGCCACTGTATCTTCATTCTATTCTCAGATCATCTTAATGGTCTTACTTTACAGATGAAATGAAAGGCCCAAAATGGTTATAAATAGTCTGAATGATACTGAGCCTGAACTAAACTTCTGGCCAAATTACTTAAGCTCTCTAAGCCTTAGTTATATCACTTATCAAAAAACAGTGTTGACCTCATACAGTGTGGTGGACCTGAAAGGAAATAAGGCTGTAAGGAGCTTAGTGCAGTGTCTGTCATGCTATAAGTATTTACTAAGCACAGCTATTTTTATTAGGTAATAATATCATTATTACTCTTAAAACTCAGATCTTCTGATTCAGCCTGGTACCTTTTTCACTACGTTAAACTTCACACTCCCCCTCTCCCCTGAAAGAAGAAACAAGAATAAATTATATAATCATTGACTTAAAATGCTGCTAGTGTTTATCAAGACTCAAGACAGTTTCCATTCACTCCTCAGGCATCTGATCCACGCAGGTCCTCAAGTTTCTACCAAGGTGACATCATAGTGGTCAAAAATGGTCCATTGGGAGATGGATATCACTTAGGAAGAATCTACAACCATTTCACATCTTCTGATATATAAAATGAGGACAGGAACGCCCATCCTACATAACTAGAAGCTCAAAGGAAATAACAGATATGAAGACACCTTGAAAAGTGAAATGTCTTTGCAGTGAGATTATATATCTAGAAAGCCTTTTGCAAAAGTAGGTAATTCCTAAGATCATTATCCGTTCATAGGCCATTGGAAATCTTGTCATCATGTGAGCCATGACCTAAATAAAACCCTTAGGTTCTCTTCATTCCTTGATTTGTAAAGGAGCAATTGGTGTCTTGCTCCAAACTTTGGAGATTGCGCTGGTGATGGAACATGGGAGGAAGTTGTCAGAGGGAAGTGAACAAACGAGAGACCTTCTGAAGCTCCCTGCTGCTGTACCCTAGGCACCGCCTGCCCCTGTCCTACGGGCTCTCCCCCACCCACCCCCCATCTGCCTTCCTTTCTTCCCCATCTTCCTCTCTTCTCTTGTCCTCCCTGCTTGCTTCTTCCATCTTCCCACTGCAACCTGCCTCTCCTTCTCACTTTGTAATGAAGGATGTTACTTGTCATCAGGGTCTATATGGACAAAACATTTCTGTTTCATGTCCTCAACGTTATATTATTTTTCCTTTCATGTAAATTGTTCCATGCTACTTGAGAAGAAAAAATTAAATAAAAAGGACTTCGTTGTTTGCAAAGCTCTTTCCAGGTGTTATTTAGTTAATCCTTAGGTCCTCTCAAAACCCCATGAGAAAACAGTGTTTCAAATTACAACAATGGATAATGATAGCACAAACTTTTACCCGTTTTTTGTTTGTTTGTTTGTTTGTTTTTCCTTAATAGTCAAGTGTCTCTTGACTGAACAAAAAAGTTTCCTGTGTTATGGATTTGGAATACTACTTGGTTAATTTAATTCTCTATTTTTTGCCTTTACTATGAACATCTTTCTCTGGTGCATTTTGAAGATGTTCATAATCATGTTACTGCCTAGCAAATAAATTCTTAATTCTCTAGCATGTTGTTGGAGAGCTTCCATGATTAACTCCTAATATCTCTTTCCAGCTTTATTTCTTATGACCCCCCTTTCCGTACCACACTAGATGACATTTTCCTGACTCTGCCTCTCCTCATAAATTTCTCTCTGCTTAGATTGCCTTCTTAGATTATCTTCTCACAAAATCTGCCAATTAAAATTGCACTTGTCCTTCAAGGTCCAGGTCAAAACTAGTTATGACACTTTTCTGACCCCTCACAGCTCTTTGTTAATGCCTCTATTGAGGCACCCCTCAGATGTGGCATTGTGTTGTTATTATTATAAAGCCATCATCTCCCACTAGTGTCTGACATATCTTTGTAGGTCCCACGATCCCAGCACATGACTACATATAGTTGGTTTTCTATAAATGCTTAATAAATGGCTGAATCTACTGTCTCCATCCTAAATTCGCTAAGATCCCAAAAAATTAGATTTTAAAAGGTTTTATTTATATTTTTATTTGATTTAGGATTAAACCATTTTCTTTCTTTAGTACTAGCTTTTACCTTAGCATTATGACATTATGCTCAATATGCCACTGCTGAGGTTTCTGAATCTAAAATCATAGTTCTGGGAAAAGTGAAAAACATCTGCCATAGGCACTTATTCAAGTACTACAATCATGTAAGGACAGGCAAACATGACTGAATCTGATGCTGACTTTTAGGATGGCTTTGGTCTTTACAAAACTATCACATGACCTCAAGGCTGGCTTTACTTTTAAATTCCAGTAATCCAGAAAACACTCCAAATTATTCTCTACTGAGAAGCAACTAAAGTGACCAATTTTTGTGTGTGTTTTGTATATGTGTTTAGAATACACATTGTTTCTATAAGCACATGTGGATTTTTTTATAGATATATAAATAAATATAAAAGTTTATGTATACAAATAAATGCATGAATTTTTTGTAAAGTAAAGCAGATCATAATTAAAGCCAAAATGTTTCATTATTTTAGTTATTATTTTAGTTACACTAAGTTTCCATTTATATTGTCAGAGCTAGGGCTCAGGCCCTCCAAACCCGTTGTACAAACTGGGTTACCAGACCCCTCACATGCCAGGCTGGGTCTCCATACCCCTCACATGCAGGTCCATGCTAGGGAATTGGGAAAGACTCCAGGAGCTGTTGACAGATGACATGAACTCAGTCCTCAGCTTCCCCAGCAGCAGCAGCAGCTTACAGGTCCGGTAGCTTACAGGTACAGCAGTGGCAGTGGCCTTGCAGAGGATCTCGGGGGCACTAGCAGCAGCAGCCTACAGCAGCAGTAGTGGCCTCCACATCCCGCCCCCGTGCGGGGGGGACATCCCAATGATGGGAGGCGCCATGGATCAGAGCCACTCATCCTTATACTTAAGTCCATAACCCAGGACACCTGGGTGCACATGCCTATTTACATCAAATGCTCGGCAAGATTCTGAACATCTGAGGGGCCCCGAACATTTTCCTATATTTTCCCAACATTGTTATGTAAATAGTAACACGCATCCTACTCATGGTTCTAAATACCATATATATAAAAACAAATACACGTATATATAAACAAATATACAAATTTGTTGATATAATTAGTAACATACACATGGTTCTGAATACCATCTATAGATGACACTGTTTAGACAATCATTTGCATGTCTGATAAATATTTCAAATTCCTGACCTTTCCGTCCACCTGCAGCTTTCCCATTCAGTCGCTAGCAGCCCCAGCCTTTGGGTTACTCAGTCAGTCATCCTTGACTCCTCTCTTTCCTCACACTCTCATCTAGTGTGTCAGGAAAGTCTGTTGACTGCTTTGAGACATTTCCAGAATCTGACACTGCTCCTCACCCCCTCTGCTGTCACCCAGTCACGGCCACCAGCATCTCTCCCCAGGACCACTGCCATCCTGGTGCTTTTCCTACTTCCACCTTGTCTCAGTCTGTTCTCCTCAGAACACTGGAGGGTTCCCTGTCAACTGTAGTTCATAAACATCACTCCTCGCCTCAAAACCCCACCATGGCTGGCTTTTACTCAGAATAACCAGTAAAATCTTTCCAAGGCCCTTCGTGGACCTCCCTCGTTACCCTCCTGCTCTCCTTCCTGGCTCAGTCTGCTCAGCTTCGCGGGCCTCTGCTGTTCCCCACACTCGCCAGATACAGCTGCTTTAGGGCCTTTTCTAGCTCCTTCTGCCTGTGACTCTCTTCTCTCAGATACTCTTTTGGCTAACGCCCTCACCTCCTTCAAGTCCTTGTTCAAATCTGTCCTTCCAAGGCCCAGCCTGACCATGCTATTCAACAG
>NW_007727453.1:364526-366489 GCF_000696425.1 Galeopterus variegatus | reverse complement strand
CGGTAGGAGTGCCGCCGCACTCCCAAGCAGCGCACTCTCCAGTGCGCCACCGGGCCTGCCCACAAGGCATATGCTTTTTAATTTTAATAGATATTGGCAAATTGAATTCCATAGAACTTGTACCGATTTATGCTTCCTCCATCAATACAGGAGTGTGTTTGCATTTTCATACTTTCACCAGCACAGTTTTATAATTTTATGATCTTTGCCAGTCTGGTAGATAAAAAATGACTGCTCAGTGTAGTTTTAACTTATATTTCTCTTTTTTTTTTTTTTATGAGACCGGCCGCACTGCGCTCAGCCAGTGAGCACACCGGTCATCCCTATATAGGATCCGAACCCGCAGCGGGAGTGTCGCTGGGCTCCCAGCACCGCACTCTCCCGAGTGCGCCACGGGCTCAGCCCATATTTCTCTTATTTTGAATGACTGGATAATCTTTTCGTATGTTTCAACAATTTTTGCTTACTTTTATATTTTCTATTCATGATTTTTATCTAGTTACAGGGATATTGATACATTTTTTTGATTCCTAAGACTTCCCTATATAGTAGAAAAATTTTGACAGGAATTTTGATAGCCCTTTGTGATAGGAGATGCAAATACTTCTCTCTGGCTTGTGGTTTGTCTTTTGACCTTGTTTACGGTTTTTGACCTGGCATGATTAAAAAAAAAATGTTTTTGAAGATGAATTCATCAATTCTTTTTATTAACACTTTTTCCCCCTGGACTTTGTGTCCAACGTAGAAGGTCTTTCTCAAACTGATTTATTGAAAAATTCTCACATGGCTTCTTCTCATACTTTTGCAGTTTTATTTTTACTTATAAATGTTCTTTCAGTGTTTTTTTTTTTTTTTTTACTTATAAATGTTCTTCCACCTGGAATATATTTTGATGAATTGTGAGAGAGGATTCAACAATTTTGGCCCTCAGTGACTATCCAGTTTCCCCTAAACAATGAATTGAATAAGTCATCTTTGCCATATACTAAATGAAGAAATGCATAAGTGCATTTGTATCTAGTTCTGGAAATTCTGTTCTGTGCCATTGATTCTTTTGTCTATTNTTCGTGGACCTCCCTCGTTACCCTCCTGCTCTCCTTCCTGGCTCAGTCTGCTCAGCTTCGCAGGCCTCTGCTGTTCCTCACACTC
The DNA here is from genome assembly GCF_000696425.1 of Galeopterus variegatus. Classification (NCBI taxonomy): domain Eukaryota; kingdom Metazoa; phylum Chordata; class Mammalia; order Dermoptera; family Cynocephalidae; genus Galeopterus; species Galeopterus variegatus. The sequence goes on along the minus strand of NW_007727453.1, from coordinate 365,340 downwards.
GCCAGATACAGCTGCTTTAGGGCCTTTTCTAGCTCCTTCTGCCTGTAACTCTCTTCTCTCAGATACTCTTTTGGCTAACGCCCTCACCTCCTTCAAGTCCTTGTTCAAATCTGTCCTTCCAAGGCCCCGCCTGACCATGCTATTCAACAGTGCACGTTATTTTCTTCCCCAGCGCCAGCCCTCTGGACCTCCATGCCCTGCTCTACTTTTTCTTTTACCCGTAGAACTTACCCATTTCTAATATACTATACAATGTTGATGTTTGTCATTTATTGACTGTCTCCCTTGACAGAATGTAAGCTCCACAGTGGTAGAGATCTTTGCCTTTTTTTACTTCTTGATATATCTCGTGTCTAGTGTGATGTCTGACAAACAGCAGATGCTCAAAGGTATTTGTTGAATATGTGAATGCATATATAAACTATACTTTGCATATCGTTTTGCATCTTGACTTTTCACTTAACAATATATTCATCCTACAGATGTATCTTGGAAATCTTGGGAATTTCCTGACCTGGGTGTTACAACATCATGTTCTTACCAACTGAGTTCCCTGGCCAGCCCAGCCCAGCCCAGCCCATACATTTGTTTTCTCATTCTTCTTTTATAGAGGCATATTATTTCATCAGAAAGCTGTACCATAATTTACATAAACAGTTCTATTTAAGTTGTTTCTAGTCTTTGTTGTTGTTGTTTTACAAATAATACTGTAATGACAATCTGATCCATATGTTATTTTGTGTGTGTAAGAATATCTGTGGGATAAATTCCTAGAAGTGGAATTGTTGGGTCAAAAGGTATATGCTTTTTTTTT